>NW_022706346.1:0-1387 GCF_011630105.1 Anneissia japonica
GGTAGCAGCTAGTAACAAAGATACCAGCAATTAATGGCAAAATACCATGACAATTAGAGGCAAGAACAATGCCATTATGGTAGCACCTTGTAATGCCCCCTTCACACATTCACGATTGAGCATGATTTTTCAAATTTTGAAAATCCCATTAGCGTCGTACTAAATTTTGTACGAATCGCTACAGTAGCACAAATTTAGAACTTTTGAAAATCTATCATAGCAAAAATTGTGAAATGACTGAAAGGGGCATAAGAAAGATCTAGCAAATAATGGAAAAATACCATTAGTAAGTAGTAAGAGGCAAGAGAGATACCACGAGCAGGCCCGTAGCCAGGGGGGTTTTTAGGGGTTCGGGCGAACCCCCTTTTTCAGCGAACCCCCCTTTTGCCAGCGAACCCCCTTAGCCAGAAAACGATCCCCCGTTTCCAAAATAGTGCAATTTATTACAAAATGGGAGCATTTTTGGCACTGTTTAGTTTATTTATTTGACCAATCGCGTGCTCCGGAGTTTATTTACTTTGGCACGACGTCATCACAAAAGTTTAGGCGCTCGACATTTTTCATTTCTCTGGGATCGAGGACATGCGACACGCCAAAAATAGCCTAGGAGGATGAAGCGCCGAGAAAGGATAACCGATTTTTTTGCTTCAAGGCCAGCAACGAAGAAATCACGAAATTTAAGAAGTTAGAAAATTCACCGTTGTTTTCACCTATGCTCATGATACTGCCTGGCGGCGGGACCGGTGTACTTTTTCGGGCTAGGACTAGGCTCTAAGTCTAGCGTTGCTAGGTAGCGTAGGGTCGTTGCCTATATATGAGGCCTATTAATTTGCGAACGATTTTATTATTTATTTTGTAATCGAGCTAGCATAGGCCAGGGCCTAGGCTAGCTAGGCTAGCAAGGAAATATACTTGGTAATGTTTTCACGTTTCGTCAGAATTAACTGACATTATTCATAATAATATATTTATTATTTTTTCTCAATATATCTCATTTAAACCGAGACAGCTCTTAAATTATTGTTTATTTTCACTGTGCTAAGTTTTTTTACACTGGTTCTTAAAAATGTTCATTTGTAGCATTATAATTATGTCTGTTTTTTTTTTCAATATTACCGTGCAGGTATATTTACATAAATGGTTCTGTACCTTGTAAATATAATAACATTTCTCCTTGCCCTAATTATATATATTTCCATTAGAACTTAACATTTAAGTTATTTTGGTAAAAAAATAAAATGTAGGGCTGTCAGTTCCTATTGTTTCTTCATTTCTGCAATAAATAAAATATTATTTGCAGTATTTCTCTTTTAAGCAAAGAACTTTTACATACCTCCATATTTTAATATTGGTATTTAGCGATCTCATAATGTGCAAGGTCTGTGTT
>NW_022706347.1:0-665 GCF_011630105.1 Anneissia japonica
ATTGTATATACATGGAGGCTTCATGATCAAAAATTCTTGCCAAGATTTGGTATGTTGGTCCCTGGTGCGGCCGGCTGTTGGGCCGCGGCTTAGTGCCTGGAATCATAAATAGGCCGTGAAGTAAAAAGTTTGCGGAACGCTGATCTACTTAATATCCAGGACAACTTAGGCCTAACTATCTTACTAAGCTTTAACTATACTATAATAATTATGATCAACACTCACAATTTTTTTTTCGCATTTAGCACAATTTTCTTCACTTTTTATTACTATTAATATTATTATCAATTATTATTGTCGTCATCATTATCATCATGATGATGGTATCATCATTGTTATTATTATTTTTACTATTAGTATTAGTATTATTAAACAAAACTTGCAAAAGTATAAAAACGAAACTGAACCATACAGTATCGCATTTCTATATCTTAAAAGACCTGGCCTGAGATTTATGGATTTAAGATTTTTTTTAAATCACGCTTAGGCCTATGTGTTCTATTAGGCCATGTATAATGTATACTGATGCATATTTACATGTTTTAGAAGTATTCATTTTTAGTGATCCCAGGAAAGAATTTGTATTGACTCAAGAACAAGCTTTAAAATTTTAACACTGTGTACAAAGGGGGGGGGGGGAGCCGCAGCTCCCACGGCTCCCCCCT
>NW_022706348.1:0-538 GCF_011630105.1 Anneissia japonica
TCTGTGCCATAAGCAGCAAAAGTCCATGTTCTAGTGTTGTTGTAAAATGCATTTCAAACCAGGCTAGGTTTTGATTTACGTTTTGGAATAGAATTTAGAGAGGGCGTTTGATCATGTTAGACCTACGTTTTGAATTTGAATTACATTTTAAAGAAATTAGAACTACATTTTGGAAAATTTGAACTACGTTTTCAAAAATTAGAACTTCATTTTGGGAAACTAGATCTACATTTTGAGAAATTTACGCCTACGTTTTGATAAATCAGACATTGAATTTTGCAATTACATTTTGATTTTAACATGGACTTTTGCTGCGTATGGCACCCCATACACCTCCCCCGTCAGAAAATCTCTGGATCCGCCGTTGTTGTTTCGAAACTGGAACACCCGAACAATTTAGGGTTTCAAAGGCATATTTAATCTATCTAATAATAGATAGTTAAATATTTTGTAGAAAACACATAGCCTATATCTTATTTTCTCCCTGACGAATGGTGGTCTTTCTCCCCAACGGGGTAGAGGATGGCTTTGCCATTAT
>NW_022706349.1:0-1756 GCF_011630105.1 Anneissia japonica
TTTAATACAAATTTATAAAGGCAATTCGTGAAACTTACTGAATTGAAACGTGCATTTATCTTGATTTGACTTAGGGGTGTTACCCTCTTGGTCTCTGCTCTGGTATTGTGGAATGAAATCGTTCCCTTATTGCTGACGTGGCGATAGAATTTCGTAAATCCGTTAATTAGCATATAATTAATTATGTAACCGAAAAGACAAAAAAAAAAGTTTCAGAATAATAAATAAATGGACTTTGTATAGGGGAGATGCTATTCATCAACATTGATACCTTTCGGGTAAAGGGTTTGTAATTTTTTAATCCAAAACGATTCTCTTCTCTTGATAATTGATTCTTGTTTAATAATGATACGCTCAATACCTATAATTGATATATCTTCTATTGAATGATTAGCTTGATTAAAATGACGGCCAACTGGTAAGTTTTTACTTGATGGGAAATTATGATGTTTAATGTCTGATTTATGATTTGTGAATCTAGTGTAAAGGGATGTAGTGGTTTTCCCCACGTATTGTTAAGTCCAAAAGTGAATGTACTGCGCTACCCGGTGTGTTATTCATTCAAGGACTTATAACTGATACCAGGATAGGAAGCTGGCTGGTTTAAGCCGTCTAACTTGAATAAGCCTTATGTGCGATATTTATGGAAGGCAATCGCCGCCAAAAATACAGTTAAAACGTACAACCTACTCGCAGAAACGTACAACCTATTCGCAGAATGAACTACCTACTAGCAGAAACGAACAACCTACTGTTAATAACAACTTACTTGCAGAAACCTACAACGTACACGCTGTAAAGGACAACAAAAGACACTCACGGAAACGAACAACCTACTTATAGAAATGAACAACGTAGTCGCAGAAATGGATGTGCAAAACACTCTCAGAAAAGGACAACGAAATAGTCCATTTCCAAGATAGGTCAGCAAAATCTCGCATTTTAAGGCTGAATGTAATTTTCTTCTTAAACATAGCCCCCTCTATAATACTTGCCTCTCAATATATGAGAAGCTCGTTACAGTATTTTAAGCCATTTTCCTAAACACTGATGGATAACAATTCCGGGGCTGTGTTTCCGTTATGCAGGCAAAATAAAATAGGGTGCGCGGCAGGTGGGATGGACGAGGAGAATCAGAATACTATATATTTTCGCCTTAAAGAGGTAGTTCATTTGTACGACAGTACTGATAGTATATCTGCTTCAATGAATAATTAAAAAATAATACTTTTGTAGAAGTGTCACCACATGGTGGTTTTAAATTGTTTCAAAAAATGACTTTCCCCTACCGTTTGTGATGGTGTGCGAGATACCACCACCGGGGTTAGTGCCTTGACCCCGCAGCAAATCCGTAGCTTGGTTTAGAAGCCTTCCGGCCTCCTTCAGTGAATTGTTATCCATCGGTGTTTTGGGAGAAAATGGCTTAAAATAATTAGCTTGTGTTACCTTGAGAGGCAGGTATTACATAGGGTCTATGCTTAGGAAGAAAATTACATTCAGCTTTAAGATGCGAGATTTTGGTGACCTATCTTGAAATGGACGATTCCGTTGTCCTTTTCTAAGAGTGCTGTGCGCATCCATTTCTGCGACTACGTTCGTTTCTGTGAGTAGGTTGTTCGTTTCTGTGAGTGTCCTTTGTCTGTATTTGCTAATACGTTGTACGTTTCTGTGAAAGTCTAACGTTGTCCTTTACCGTTGTCTTATAAACGCTGATACACTGATACACTGAGACGCTGATACACTGGGACGTTGATAC
>NW_022706350.1:0-845 GCF_011630105.1 Anneissia japonica
AACCCCTGTTCCTGGAGACAAAAATGGTAAAGTGCTGATTATACTGATAATTATAATGCATAATGAAAAATTAATAGAAAAAAAAAATAATTTAATTATTTTACCTGTGTAAATATATTTCAGGATGGCCTGAAAAGCTTGAGGTCTTACCTGAAATAAAAATATTACAGAAATTGATTAACCCTCATGAATCCCTCCTTTGGGACACCCCTATTAAGGGACACAATTTTCTTTGAATATCACCACCATCATCCTCATTAGTTATACTACTAATACCTGTAAACAGTAGTATTTTTAGTCATAGATGAAGTAATAAATATAGTGTCCCCTTTGATAGGGGAGTAGCATCATCTGCATCAGCATCATCTGCATCAGCATCATCATCATTATCACCATCACCATCATCATCATTACACACAGAAGTATTTAATCATAAACAACTTTACCAATTCATGTTTGATGTGTATTGTGCTCTTATGCTGCCATTTGCCTTCAAGCATAGTTGCAAAATACGGGCAGCGTGCGGTCAAGATGCATCGATGTGCAACATATCTTTCATCATGGATGACAAACACTATATCTTCATATAAGCCACCTTCTAAGGCCCTGTAAATTTGTAAGAAATCTTAGGCCAATACAGAAGATGTTTTTACTGTTTTTGGACATAAGCAGTAGATGCGTCCCCAAACATATTTTTAAGGGGGGTTACCTCCACCCAATTTCATAAGTCAAGATGATGCCTGAAAATTCTTGAAATGAACTGCATAAATTACACAGGTTTTAACGAAAAAGCGCTGTACAGCTAGAGTACATGATGATGAATTTGCCTATACTAGAGTGTTATT
>NW_022706351.1:0-771 GCF_011630105.1 Anneissia japonica
CATTTCTTATTTAAAATAGAATTATTTAATCAATCAGTAACTTTTGTTTTTTTAAATGAAATTAAGGATTTTCTTTAAAAAGATGCTACCCAAGGCGAGACTTTCTTTATACCTTGTTTGACAAACTCGCTGACTATTTTACATTTTACTGTACTGTTTTTCCGTTTTAAAATGTTTGTGCTCGTTAGCAATTTAGATTTGTTGTTGATGTTATCCATGACAGTAATACGTACCGCGAAATGCCAGGCCTCTGAAAGCCCCCATCGTTGGTATTCGCCACGTTATTGGAAATTTTTATTTCAAATTTCGCGAAAATGGTTTATAACATTCCCTGCAAGTTCGTCGTTCAAAAACTGGTGCCGAATCAATGTTTTAGAGCCTCCCATCAGAGCCATTAATAATAATAATAACATTAATAATTTGCCGCAAATATAGTAATAATATCTAATAATATTAATAATTTTAAAAAAATACTTAGACCTACTCCCAGAGCTACTCATAGGAGCTAAAAACTAATTTATTTTAGTTCTCAAATATGCATATTCTTTATGTTGATTTATTAATTAAATTTTTGCTACAAGGTATTTTACAACATTTGTTTGTTTATTTATTTTTTTTTTAATTTTATAATTGAGGGCCATTTTTTATTTCTTGATTCAATTCTTGCTTATACAGTATTTAAATATTTGAAGATTAAAAAAAACCCTTTCTATTACCAAATTTTTCATTGGGGCCATTTTTACCTACCTGTCATATGGGGCCATTTTTACC
>NW_022706352.1:0-860 GCF_011630105.1 Anneissia japonica
TGGTCTCCACCATGTCGCAAACCCCCCTCTTCTGATGTTGAAATGACAGCCTACGGTCTTCTCGTGTATTTGGCTCGTAACGATATATCGGCTGGATCACCTGTTTCAAAATGGCTGACTAAACAACGAAGTGAACGTGGTGGATATTCTTCGACACAGGTAGGGTACACGATTTGGTTTTTTTAGGCTGAATTAGGCTTGAAATAATAGGAATTGCAAAAAAAAATGTGAAAAAAATTGTAAAAGTTTTCTCAACTTTATTGACCTTTTTACCCCAGGATACTGTAGTAGCTCTACAAGCTCTATCCTCGTATGCTAGTCAAATGAACATGAACAGCGGAGAAGTCACTATAGCTGTAACAGCAACAGAAGATCCTTCTTACAAGCAGACCTTTAGCATCAACAGTGAGAATGCTCTAATTTTCCAACAGTTAGAGGTAACATCCAATTGTATGTGCTCTACATACTATTTTCAGATATAATAAGTTATAGTATGTCGCCGATTGTCAGACTTGAAATATATCAATTTCCTTTTCTATTGGCCCAAATTTGAATTTTCTCTAGAAGCGCGCTGCGCCAGGATCCCACTGGCTTTCATCAGAAATTGCCTGACTTTGATCAAAGAGATTCTTCTCAGAGAAGTAATTTCTCAGGTCATAGTAAATACATGCAGGGGCTCAGCAACGAACATGACATGCAATGCCCAGCCGGCGGGGAGGTCCAGTTGTGAGCGAGCTGAACGAACAGAGTAGACTTAATCGAGAAAATGTTTTGTGTTTTTTTCTGACAATCTTCGAAAGTCTATGAGTTTCCTCATCCAACCATGATGAGTATGAATGGTTGTGAACACCTACCAGGAT
>NW_022706353.1:0-1092 GCF_011630105.1 Anneissia japonica
CTAGAGGGTTAAGACTTTCAGAATCAGTATGTGTCAGACGGACAAAAAAAGATACTTTGAGGCTAAAAAAAATTGTGACTGTTAAGACTGAAATATCTTGACAGATCAATGATTACCAATATTAAGTAATCGCATTTAGTAAAGATCAATTTTCTTTAATGGCCAGCTTAGAGCAAAATGATGTAAATGGCCTACTTGCTACAAAAGGTAAAATTCCCCAAAAGAAATTGTTAATGGTCTCTACAGGGGCGGATCCAGAGATGTCTAGGGGGGGGGGGGGGCTGAAAGTTGGGCCAATGGAGACAACCCCAATCCTAGGGGGTCCGAAATTTTTGTATTCTAGATGCCTGAAAATAACATTTGCAGCGTTCTGGGCTATCATTTTTTATTTTACTTTCTTTTCTTTTTTTTTACCTTCCCAAAGAGGGATCGGGGCCAGGGCCGGGACGGTCCCCCGCCCCCTAAATACATCCCTGACTGATCAATAATTTGTAGTTTGAAAAGACAAGCATGGTTTGATTGTAGATTAGTATGGTATGACTGTAGATTAGTAGGTATGATTGTAGACTTCGCTGGCCATAATGTACCTCATTCCCTTCATATAATAATTTCCACTAACAGTGTATGATACGCAACTATTGCTTATTAGCTATAAGACTAAAAAAGCTCAAAATTTTTTTTAATTTTTTTTACGACAGATATCAATTGTAATGTTCTATTTGTCTGTTAGCTGTTAAATTTGGGTGGCTATTCCATTTTATATTATTCCAGATTTAATTTCTGTAACACAATTTTGGGAATTTGTTAGACAGTTCTTTACAGAAGCCCTGTAAATTATGTTTGTTATCATACATTTTTTTGCATTAAATTTCATTTGTTTTATGGGTAGCTTTTAGTTTGTATTTTAAATCACTTATTTACATTAGCATATATCAAAAGAATGGTGAATCTAAAAGAAAAATTGTTAACAAATTGAATAACAACCACTATATTAAGGGGACATGTCATTTGGGGAGTTGATAATTGGCCGTTTTACTCGTTCTTCTCAAACCCTCAAACTTGTTACTCCACGAGTCAAGCATATTCGTACCG
>NW_022706354.1:0-802 GCF_011630105.1 Anneissia japonica
CAACCACACTCAGATGTGTTTTAGTGGATGCTGAGGGGGAGGGTACCTACAGTATGATTACCTATAAACAAGATAGGATTAAACAACCAACTATATGTTAACTTAGTTCCAGAAGTAGGAGTTTATTAATTAGTTACACAATATTTTGAATTTTTTTCTATCCTGCTTGACAGTGTGATTATTTGGCAAAATTGACAAATTATGAGTTCTTTTTTTAGTAACAATAGAAGTCATTGAAGGTTTTAAATGCAATCTATTAATTATGTTGTTTTTATAGCTTAGTATGTTGTATATTGCATACTTTCTTCACATATCTATCAAATGGTTTCATACGTACCTATTCCAAATGATGGTGATATAAAGAGCAATACGATGACACCGCAAAACACTAATCTCAATGCCATATCTATTAGGTGTACATATAACGAAAGTAAAGTGTAAAAACGTAATAATACTTTTTGACATATCAGTAAAGTGAATTATTATTCACATTTGTATAAACCGGTTACAATAATTTAAAGAAAACTGTATATCAGTCAATATGGAACCATGTTAGCTTGGTAGGCATATAAAATAAAAACACTGGTATAACGCCTTCAACCATAGTGCTGTTACCGTTGACCATATGTGGCAATGACCAGCCAAACCAGTCGCAAATCTTGTTTCAGAGATAATGGCCAAAATATGCTTTAATGTCAACATTTTTGAAATCTATTTTATTGCACTAACCTAACTTTTATATTTATACCACCATGCTATGTTGTTATTTTCCCCATTTTTAAATGCCGTTAAAACATTAAAA
>NW_022706355.1:0-621 GCF_011630105.1 Anneissia japonica
TCTTTACAAATATATCAGATTCCCACAAACGTACACAAAGAAAGAACAATGGCAGAGTTTTCGTAGATTTAGTTTTGTATAAATGGAAAAAGTTACCCAATTCAGTACTTTTATGTTCGTCAAGGAGACTAAGGACATTGTTGTGAAAGCAGCGCTTATCACGACAATCCACATTCAACATACTTTTTTTACGACTTTGCTCTAGGTGACATGGTATAATTTAAAGAAACACTGCCTGCCAAAATAACGGGAAAAACGGAGAAAAATTAATAGCTCATTTGGAAGGATTAAATAAGTTATTAAATTCTAAGCAACACTAGATCGAAAAAGAAAAATAGTTTGTGCTGATTTCGAAATGTTATTACAAAAATGCATAAATTTATTACCTGTCAATTTAAGGGTCTATGCCAAAAAAATCTCAGGAAACTGTTCATTAATCGAAGGGAAGCATTGTAATTGTAAGTTGCACACACAAAAAAGTATGCAGGCAACTTAAATATGTAACTGAATTTTGCATTTTTAAGCTCATAACAGACAGTACATATTTTACATCGGGTTAATTACTATTGAAATTCAAACAACTCAAAACCTCAACCGGAAATCTCCTCCAAAACCTCTGCA
>NW_022706356.1:0-2241 GCF_011630105.1 Anneissia japonica
ATTGCTTTCTGTTAGGCTTTATTTATGTTCATCTATCCTCTATCAGCACGAGCTTTCGTTGATGTAAAGTTCTAGAAAAGTTCGACGAGATCGACGGGAACAAGATCTCCCCGAAGTACTGCTTCTATAGAGGGCGAGTTTTACCAGGTTATTACATTTTCAGTGTTTTTTTTTTTTTTCTCAGCTGGCGAAGTTTCTTTCTTTATCCAGGAAGTTAAGCAAATGGTTAAATCTTTCCACATATATAAACAATAGACAAATTTACGATATGTATGTGAATTTTTATTCATGAACTTGGTTGATAGAAAGATAGAAAAAATATTAGCCACATGGTAAAAAGGTTCATACACCGTTTGCTAACGAGATGATCCAGGGGCGGATTTAGGAAGGTTTACGGGGGCACGTTCTCTCCGGCTTTTCTATTACCGACTTTTATTTAAAAAAAAAAAAAAAATGGTATGCAAATACTACATTTTTTACAATATTTCGTAACAGCATACACGAACTATACCATTTTTGGATACAATATTATATCTGTATAATTGTATTACATATAGGCCTGAAATTTATGCCCCTCGTTAAAAAAAAAAAATGGATCTGCCCTTGCAATCACCACCATCATCTCCACCCACCATCGCCATAACGTCGTCATCATCATCATCATCATCATCATCATCATCATCATCATCATAATCATCATCATAATCATCATCATCATCATCATCATCATCACCATCATCATCATCATCATATCAATCATCATCATCATCAATAATCATCATCATAATCATCATCATCATCATCATCATCATCATCATCATCATCATCATCATCATCATCATCATCATCATCATCATCATCGCCA
Organism: Anneissia japonica; assembly: GCF_011630105.1. NCBI lineage: Eukaryota > Metazoa > Echinodermata > Crinoidea > Comatulida > Comatulidae > Anneissia > Anneissia japonica. The sequence continues at coordinate 866 of NW_022706356.1, forward strand.
TCATCATTTAACAGTACAATACGTAGGCCTAAGTTAATTATAAATCAAGTTTTGAATATTGACACCAAGAATGAACAAAACCTGGTACGGTTAAAACACCATCTGCTTCCCTCTATAGTTCCAGCAGACTCAAACTTTAAAAAAATGGCATTTGCGAAGCTGACACCGAGAATAGCCCGCATGCGCCAGATCATAATGAAACTAATGCAGCATATCTATCAACTTATGTTTTGAGATGACAGCGGACACGGGAAATGAGAAATTTCAAATACTGCCTTCTGACTAGTTGTTGCCCAGGCCGTATAAAGAAATACTGAATGTTATAATATTAGTCTACTTTAATTTTCGCAATATTATGTTGTTTCTGTTGTTATGTTATCATGTTATATATTTATAGGCTATATCATAGTCTATTATATCTTTCTTTATCTTGATTTTGTTTATCTTTCACATAAGTTTCACTGTTGTAAAGGTAAATTCAATAAATTACTGTATTCATTCTAATAAACGCCCCGTTTTTGAATAAAGGCCCACTATAACCTAATTTGGAATAAACGCTTCGAATAAACGCACCCCCACCCCTAAATGACTACAGTATAAACAAATCTATTGGAAGCAACATCATTCTAAACACATTTTATTAATTTTATACTCCAGTAGAATTACATTTTTTCTAACCTGGTTGGGATCAGTCTTTATGTTCATACAATAACACCATTTGACAGTAATTATGTGTTGTAGTTTCACATTTACAGTGAAATTAGGAGGGGTTTATTTGAGTATATACGTATCCATTTTACACCAAAAAAATATTTAAAAAAAACACCTCCCTCGAATAAACACCTCTCTTGAATAAATGCCCCCTCAAAATCCTTCTCAACAATAAACGCCCCGGGGCTTTATTCGAATAAATACGGTACGGTATTAGTATTGTTGTCGTCGTCATTGTTGCTGATATTTCTATTGTTTATTGTTAATGTTATTGTTGCTGTTGCTATATTCATTGCCTTAAGAGATGTGATCATTCCCATGTCTTGCGTCATTAGCGTTAAACATTCCTTCACATTAACGCATTTTCATATACAACGTAAAATGGCTAACATTATTTACAAGACCATAATTGGAAATGCAAGTTCACCATAAAATTAATGGAAGATACACAAACAAACAAAAAACTCGGAAATAAATGATTTTTCTATTAAAACACAATAGTGAAACTATAAAATTTGAGGAAAATTACTAGTACTACTACACTACTACTACTACTACTACTACTACTACTACTACTACTACTACTACTACTACTACTACTACTACTACTACTACTACTGCTGCTGCTGCTGCTGCTACTACTGCTGCTGCTGCTGCTGCTGCTG
>NW_022706357.1:0-579 GCF_011630105.1 Anneissia japonica
ACTGTAGACCACCTGAGTCTCACCATGGTTGTGGCCAGCTCGGGTAAGGTAACAATTATATGGTTATGGCATGTCTAGATGGCCGAAAACGGCATTCTCAGAACTAAAATGCGAGCAGATAAAACACTGATAAAATGTGTGAACCATAAACAACATTGAAATCAAAATATAACAAAATATAATTTGTCACTGCTTTTAAAAGTTGAATCAACAAATTGTTTGTAATACTTATGGTAGATTTTACAGAAAAAGATCGAACATTTGATAGTAAAAACATCTCTATCATGAGGAGGGTAAATATAGATGGGAAAGAAGTGCATCAGGTACGGTACTGTGTATCATGTTAGTTTATTCCCTCCCATTTCACAATTTCCTTAAGCTAGTTTACACCTTATTCTTCCTGAAAAGTCACAGTATGCATAAAATATACACTCACAGTTTACCCTCTTCCCAGGAACACATCAAGTATGTATACATCATACACTCAAAAACTTACTAACAGTTAATATACATTACTCTCAAAACCTTATCCACTTCTTAGGAAGACACCATTGTGCATAGGCCTACATCATACTCTTA
>NW_022706358.1:0-838 GCF_011630105.1 Anneissia japonica
TGTATACCGTTTATTCTCGGATAATCGGCGCTCTTGAGTAGGCACTGCTTCAAACCTGATTTTTTTAGCCAATAAGCGACGAGTGATAGGTAACATGGAAACATGCATGGAAAGCACCACGGCAATAATATGTTTTTATAAGTGCCTCATTGAAATCGCCAACAAATTATTTTCGAATAAGCGCTTTTTAGATTTGTATCGTTACCGCTGTCGTTGCAAGTATAAACAGCTCTTTACAATTACTACGGTAATAAAAGAAATCACTTTGAATCAGCGGTGGTGCCATATTAAATTACTCGACGGGGTGAAGATGAGTCGTCGGAAAATTTCGCGAAAGTATTCCAGGCCCGAATAGGAGTTCCAAAATTATTATTTAATCGAGTAGAATTCTACTAATAGGCCTATGTTAAAACGCATGTACGGTCGCCCTTTAATTAAAGATAGGCAATTATAGACCACCTCCAATTAAATTCCACTGTGGTCCCAAATCATTGGCGATACAGTTAGGCCCAGCCGGCGCCACACCCCCCTAAATTTGTCCAAAGTAAATTAAATAAAATGAGAAATAAAAAATAAAATAAATGAATTAAAGTTGAACTCAAATTTTCAGTATAAGAATGCCATTTATCTATTAGTCAGATCAAATCTGTTGAAGGCCATGAAAGTGACTCTGGTCCCACAAAAGTGATCTTTAATTGGAAGACCTATAGGCCTACCTTTTTTCTCACAACTGCTTTTAAATGCTTCAAGAGATTTCACTTTTGTATTTAGGAAATGTGTATGTGTGAATACGGTCATTTTGATTTTCTGGAGATGAATAAGTTACATTTTTTTTAAA
>NW_022706359.1:0-1082 GCF_011630105.1 Anneissia japonica
GATGATGGAAAGATGCTTTATAGGGCTTATTTGGCTTATAGAGTGGACGATGAGGATGTTCATAAGAATGATGGCAATTATAATAAGGATAATGACGAGGTTAATGATGAAAATGATGATGGTAATATTGATTATGTTGATCATGATAATGATGGTGATAAAAATATATTACATTTATATAGAGCTTTTAATGCCAACAAGCGCTTCACATTATTACTCCCGGTCATGGGGTCATGCGCATATGGAACACATACTCAGGTCCCTGGGGAAAATTCCATAATGTTGCAGCTGTAATCAGCGCATTTTGTCTTTAGGCATAAAGGTATGATGATGATAATGATAATGATGATGATGATAATGAAGATGATGATGATGATGATAATGATGATAATGATGGTGGTAGTGGTGGTGGGGGTTTGATTGTAACATCACTAAGAGCATGGTATTTCAAGTTGCATCCCACAAATACAAAATTCATCACTTTACAAGGGGAAAAAAAAGAATAAGAATAAAAGTTAATATGTAACACTGAATTGATTAAAAATGCTAACTACGAAACCCACGAAACCCACGCTGTTCAGTCAATGGTATCCGGTTGATTTCTCTATACATTTTTCTGATTAAAAGATCAACAAGTCTTTGATTGTTTACCCCATTCGACGAGCTGCAAACATGATGGTATCAAATATCCCTCTCTATTACACAGAATATTAGGCGCACTTTTTAATTAATTTCCCAGATGACGAGCATTTTATTAATCGAGTGATTTAATATGGAAATAAAATGATTATACTGGTTTCATTTAACCTACAAATATGCATTCACCTCGTAATCAATTCACATTATTTCACGCTTATCTAATTTTTAAGCCTGTAGCGAATTGTTTTAAATATAGAATGGTTTCCAAATTGCAGTAAACATGATTGGATAAACTTCAGAATAGATCCGGCCATATTTTAAAGCAAACCGATCAAATAGAAACAATTTATGATTTGGTGGTTGAAGTGGCAGATATCGAATCTGGGGATCCTGAATGCAATATCATATATCGACAATTCTCGGAAGGACTAAATTTTACGAGC
>NW_022706360.1:0-565 GCF_011630105.1 Anneissia japonica
CAGCCGACGGTCGTCGAGTACACGGACGAGTCCGCGAATCTCCGACGAACGTCGAGTACACGGACTCGTCCGCAAATCTCAGACTGACGTCGAGTATACAGACGCGTCCGCGGATCTCCGAAGGACGTCGAGTACACTGTCACGTACGCGAATCTCCGACGGACGTCGAGTACACTGTCACGTTCGCGAATATCCAAAGAACGCCGAGTACGCGGACGCGTCCACGATCTCCGTCGGACGTGGAGTACGCGGACGTGTCCGCGATCTCCAAAGAACATCGAGTGTTCGAGACGCGGTCACGACTCTAAGACCGTCGTTGCGTACACCCTTCTTGGTGATCGTCGTCGCGTACACCGTCGTGTACACGACCGAGGTCCCCTACACCGTCGTGCGGATCGAAGACGGTGCGGTTTGGAAGGAACTTGTCAGCCGACAAGGTTGTAGTGTTTGTGATGTATTTTTGACTAAAATAAAATAAGAGAAAACTGACACAAATTTATTTTTTTTTTTCAAATTCTTTTATTTCGTCTCATTCACTTTCGTCTCATTCACTGTTCTTTTTCTT
>NW_022706361.1:0-2261 GCF_011630105.1 Anneissia japonica
AGTGTTGTTTTGGGGCATCTATAAAGTCTCAAATTCTTGCAATTGACTCATCTGCGCCCCAAAACCATGGTGGGGCTCAGGTGTATATCGTAAATTTTGTATTCAAGTGCTTTTTTGTGCATCTAACGAGTCTCAACTTCTCAAAATGTTCTCACCTGAGCCGCAACCATAGCGGGGCTCAGTTGAATATGGTAGTTTTTAGAATAGTAAGTACTTAAATTTCATTTTCGGGTACCTAATTAATTAATTGGGGGTTTTTTTACTCAATTTGTCAAAAACATTATTATTTAATAGGTAATGTAAGTTCCATTTTGGGGCATCCAGTGGTATAAAATACTGAAATATTTGCGTCACCGCCAACCACGATGGTACTGACGTGATGTGGACTCTCATTACATCAGCACTCGTCGCTTTAAAATATGGACGCCACTTTGCGGAAAACAATAGTTAAGACAAATATATTTCCATTCGTTTTGTTGTTGTTCACGTAAATGTGTGATAGGTTATTGCTTTAAAACAATGCTAAAAACAAAGTGTCAATACGAACATTTACACATGTAAGACTGAGCTGAGCGACTCCGAATTAAGGTGGAATTAGTAGTGGTTATGTGACGTTTGTTATGCACTGTATTATGCGGTATAGAAATGAAAGACCATAATGTAATGGAAATGAAAGTCTCTGGTATTGACGACAGTACAATCAGTGTAAAATATAGGTTAGTGTGGATTTAAACAATGTCCTAATGGCAATGTTCAAAATAAATGTAAATCAAATAAATATGACTGTTTGGATGAGAGGGGGTGTATCTTTGTAGTTAGGCAGTTATATACTGTCTTTATGTCTAAACAAACTTTAATTTTGACACCGGGTCTCCATTTTAAAAGCTCCTAAGAGTTTTGTGGAGGTCCTTTTCGTCGCTCTGAGCTGTTTTTGAATATGTATGGTTGAGTTTACTTTGTCATGAATTGTAAAGAACATGAATAAAGAAATAAAATGAAAAATGTAAAAAATATGTCTATATTATAGAATTATAGACAGATTATAGAATTTACTAATAGATCAATAACTTTACAATGATAACCACATGAACTACATTACTCCACCGAATTTTAGAAACAATAACAGTATTGTACAATTAAACGGCATCATACTTTTTATGTTAATCATCTATTTATTTTGGCGCACATTGATCATACAGTGCTCCTATCATTATCAAAATCGAACGCACAATGAACAGATAATAATTATGCCTATACGAAAAAAAAAATGTTAGACCATCACTCCAGCCCGCGTAAAATATATTGGGAAATATGGATGCGGAAATTTAAAAAAAATGTTTCTTTTTCATCATTTTTTCAACAGCATAAAAAACAATGTAATTTTGTAAATGGAAATACGTTTTCTTTAAAAATAAAAAAAAACAAACAATAAAAATTAAACCTGTTTTTATACAATGTTTAAATATTTTTGCTAAATAAACAGGTCCCTCCCTCATCTATTAAAAGAAGCAGTTGTTCTGATTTAAAAAAAAATAGTGATCTAATAATTTTTCCTATGTGCCCTTAATTGGCTATAGTGGACAGAGTGATTAACTATAAATATCTCGTTTAATTTGTTCAAAAATCCTATTATTTTTCATTGTGTCCAATGGTTGCCAAATTGGCTATAGTGGGACACAGTGATGAAGTACAACTGTCTTCTTTAATATATTCTAAGTTAATCCTTTTCTTTTTCATTGTGTTCAATGGCTGCTAAGATCACATAGAAAAAATTATTAGACTATCACTCTTTAAAAAAAAAACGATGAGGTTCTGCATCGACTTACAAGGAAAGGAAAATCCTAAAGAGAATTGAGAATTGCTTGAATAACAGGTCAAATTTGGAATGCCATGAGCAAGAAGAATCTATCTAATTTTGTATTTGGTGTTCCACAAGGGTCGGTGCCCGGCTAAGGATTCAAATAAACCGAGTTCACAAGTCAAAGATGGCCTAGAAAGCGAATACCACTCTGAGAATAATTATGGACATCAGCCACATTCATCGATATTGAAGGTTCCAGGTACTCTATAAATAATAATGTAACCTAAGTCCTCATTTAGAGTACATATGTATATCCAGGCATGGAATCTGGTAATAAAAAGGGATATTGCGTTGGGAAACAATAAAGATCAAACTGGCAGCACGGTTTCACGCTGACATTAGTTGTTTTTAGGTCATTTTGTCTTTACACAGTAGTATCACAGGGGCGGATCCAGAAATG
>NW_022706362.1:0-393 GCF_011630105.1 Anneissia japonica
TTATTCAGGGAACATTTTCCGTGAAAAAAGAGAGTAGATATATCTTTTAACACTGGGGCCAACCCCTATTAAGGGGACACCCATATTAAGGGGACGGGGACACCTTCTGGGTGTGCCAAATGGTCAAATAACCCCTATTAAGGGACACTTTTGTTTCTATTGTATCGCAACAAATACAACAGTCTCAAAACAAGAAAAAAACACTAAACTTTAAATATTTACATTTAGAGCAACTTATTGAGGAACTTTTACTACCTTTCTACTGCTGTTTGTCAAGGGCGAGCTTTGTTAGACTACATAATAATAATAATAATAATAATAATAATAATAATAATAATAATAATATTATTATTATTATTATTATTATTAATAATAATAATAATAATAATAATA
>NW_022706362.1:402-802 GCF_011630105.1 Anneissia japonica
AATAATAATAATAATAATAATAATAATAATAATAATAATAATAATAATAATAATATTTTATCTGAAATTGCAAAAAAAAAAACCACATTTTTCGAAAAAATAGAGAAAATGAATTTATGTCGTGGGAGGGCGTATACTTGGCAATTTTTTAGAGGCGCTATATTTGTTTTGGTTTGAGGGGTAATTTAATAGTTTGCATTAGACATGTGAATCCTCTCTTTGCTTTGCTTCCAAGCCTCGCACACCACTTTGATTTTGATTTTTCAACTGCGTTTTAAATGTTTGGTGTTTACCATCACATTTTAACTCAACTTTTAACTGCGTTTGATTGTTTTGTAATCAACTGACTCAGTCTTTGATTAAGCGTAGTCAGGGCTTTTATTGACGTTCTCAATTCCAA
>NW_022706363.1:0-1830 GCF_011630105.1 Anneissia japonica
ACTAGATAGCCCTATTAAAACTAGCTTTGTATATAAAGTTGTATTGTTTAATAATTTATATTTTTTGTAAAAAGTTAACTTTATGTTGTTTTCTGGTAACTAAATGACATATTAATTGGTTTTAATATTTTCGCATTTTGATTAATAAAACACTAGGCAAAAGTAAAACTGAATGAAAATATGTGTTCTTAGTAAGCCATTTGACCATATTAAACTAGATTTTAATATAATTTCAAGTTTTATCTTAGTCTATTTTGGTAAGTTTGTATGTGAAATTTTATCAAAATAAAAAAATTATTTATTGACATATTTTAATTAATGTTTAACAATACTTCTGGTTTGAAATTGTAAAATCTTGAACGTATATGTTTTAAGCTTTAATTAGACACCAAAACTGTAAATATAGAATGAATATGAAAATTTAGGTGCTTTGTCCATTTTGCATGGAATTGCCCATATACAAATGAGGAGCTAAAAATACTTGCTTGAAAAGGCTATTTTTCATGCATTCAATGCAAATAAACTTGGTAGCTTATCCATTTTGACTCTAGTCCTAACTGCAGGGAGTATGTGATGATTGGCAATGAACTTTAGAATTAAGTCATAAAGGCCTGTTTATACTTGTAACGATAACAATAACGATAAAAAGCTAAAAAGTTTGTTCATACAGAAAATAGAAGAAATAATTTTTTGCACTAGGACGATTCGATGACGACTATCGTCTATACGATAACAAAATATTTCGACAAACCAATTTAACTGACATCATAATCATGGGAAAACGATAAAATCTTTGTTACTACTATGATTTTTTTCATGATTATGACATCATTTTGAATTGATTCGTGAAATATTTTTTATTTTATACACGATACTGTAAGTCATCATCGAATCGTCCTGGTGTAAAAACTTGCCTTATTTCTTTTATTTTCTGTACTAACAATTGCTTTTTAGCTTTTTATCGTTATCGTTATTGTCATCATTGCAAGTATAAACAGGCCTTAATAGTTAAATAATAAGAAAATCATTGGGATTTAGGATGCTGCTTGGGCAAGACAAAACATTTATCAACGTTTTAGCTCTGTCCTTACTAACAAATTTGTGTGATGTACCCAATATATGGGCATGGTGATGTCATATCACCAGGGATGTCACCACGCTGGTCGGCGGTGGACGGGCCCATCCACTACTCAACATTTCCGACCAGGATTTACAGGCTCCTGACCACCACTATTATTTCAACAGATACAAATTGTAACAAAATAATTAGTTTACCTAAACACAATAGACAAGCTAAATTGATAGATAAAGACAAGAAGAATACAATAAATGTTTCCGTGGTTACGTTAATTGTAACAAAATACTGCACTGCCCTGCTATTCATCGCTAACTGAACAGCCTAGCTAGGCCCAGTTGAGCCATAGTGAACGTCGTGGGCCGGCATGACACGGTTGCTGTACACATTCAAAGGTTAAAGTTGAAATCATGACCATTCAAGTGTTTTATTATGAGAGCATGATCCGGGGCAGGAAGATTATTAAAAATTTACGAAACCTGATTTATGTTTTATTTCTTTACTTTGTTTTCATTTTGTATTTTTAAGTTTTTCACTTTTAGTCATAATTGATATATAATGTGTAAATGGAAAAAAAAAAAATAAATGAGTGCACATAAATCAGTGACATACACATTCATCGTGGTAATCGTCAAACATATGAAATTACGGCAAACAATTCGGCTGGGTACAGTCGGATTGATGCTTTGTCGCCGGGATTTGTTCATTATTATTTTTTAATCTAAAACAAAGCATGTCAACTATTGAATTTAATT
>NW_022706364.1:0-1361 GCF_011630105.1 Anneissia japonica
CATTTTGATCGTAAGATCGACGATCGTTATGTAACACTTATAGAGATGTGAATTAAATACACAGAGATGCGGAATTAATGTACATCGTTATTCTATTTTTCCATTCATAAAAAAATATATTGTACTCTAAAATTAATAAAAAAATTTATTAAAATTAATCAGCTCGTCCAATACGGCATATCTATCCACTACGATCTCGTTCAGTTCGTGGTACTCGTCTTGCACGTTCTCAAGGATTTCTTCCAAACCTTCGTTCAACTCCAACTCTTCCAAAATCGCCGACGCCAAACGTTCGATCTCGGCTTCTCTAGAGCGGATTTCGTCGCGCAATCTATTCGTGTCGATTTCGAGATTTTTCATAAAATGTTCTCCTCCTCTGGCCTGGTTTCGAATTTCCGATCTGTACAAATGACCGCACCAGCTGTAATGTCTTTCTTCCGGGTCCATCTCGACAAATGATTTGGTTTCTTGACACCCGTGGAGATTTATACCGTTTTTGTGTGCTGGTAAAGAAATAACAACGACAAACTACGATGTTGTCTTCCAAATTCTTGTTTTTTTTTATTTCTTTTTTTTTCGAATTTTGTAAGTAATAACAGAATGAACTTTGATTTTCGTAACGATATCGGTCGTGTCCACGTTGATTTCCTATCACGTGATTTCTTCTTGGAGTTAAAGATTCGTTCGAATTTTCATTCCTCTTTACCGCTACTTCTTCTTCGACTTGTTCGTTCGATCGTAGCTGTAACGAAATGAAAGAAAAAAAATGCGTCAGATACAATAACAACAACTATAGAAACAACTGGAAAGAAAAAGGTACTACCGTCGTTGCATACCTGTTCGAACAATTTGCGTCTCGTCGAAGGTGCGCAAGGTTGACCGGCCTTAAAGAAAATGTATTCGTTTTTTATCAGCTCCGCTTCCTCCGAACGTTTCGGGGTAACGAACTGCTGGACGTCGTCCAAGGAAGTGAGATCGTACGTGGAAGGTTTTCGTTGCATTTTTGTCACGTTCATCTAGAGAATCTAAAATAACTTTGATCGACGTGTGCATTTATAGGCCACTTCGTAAGGTACCCTTGACGTCACCGAAGAACATCATGACGTCAATATATGTAGACGTGAGTCCTCCCGGGAGCCGCCGTTACGAGCGGTGTCTTCGGAACGTAAACTTCGAGTCCGTACGTTCGTTCGAACACCTTCTGGCGTCGTTTGATTTTCGGAGGAGATGCGAACGACGATTCGGAAATCGTCGAGCGACGATCCTCTTCGGTGATGTCCGACACCTTGTTCTCCGTCTTCAACTTCGCGATGAACACGTCCACGTCGTCGGACACGTCGTCGTTGCTGTCCGTGTACCAA
>NW_022706365.1:0-1460 GCF_011630105.1 Anneissia japonica
TTCAAATTTTAAGTTTGTGAGTGTAATTTCCCGCCATTTAGAGGTGCCATAAAATCACAAATTTTATCTCAGCCCAAATCATGGTGGTGCTGACGTAGTATAGATCCCCCATCTGCTAAGTACCCAGTGCCGAATTCAAGGGGACCCAGCCGCCCACCCTCTCCAATTAAAAAAAAAAATGGAGAAATATATAAAGAAAATTTGATTCAAATTTTATGTCTGGAAGTGCAATTTCCGGCCATCTAGAGGTGCCATAATCACAAATTTTCTTACCTCAGCCCGAACCATGGTGTGGCTGAGGTAGTATAGATCAGGGATGGCGCCAGGATTTGTCCGACGCAGGGGAGAGGGGGCGAGATCCCCGACGAGGGGACTGATGCCCCCGACGAGGGGTCAGATTTCCCTGACGAAAGCAAAGTGAGCGCGGTCGAGCTGCGATTAGAAGGCTTAGAAAGTGGTGCAGGGGGCGAAGCCCCTGAAAATTTAGGGATTACAAAGGCTCATTTAATCGATTTCAGAGTCTACTAATATGTAAAAAATACATATAATTGTTTTTTCTCCCGTACGGAGGGTGGGGGTGGGCAGCTCTCCCCAACGGGGGCCCTTCCCGCCCCGGTATAGGTCTTCTATCTGTGAAAGTACCGTACCCTCCATGGGCCCTTCTATTTTGAATTCCTGGATCCGCCACAGGAAATTACAACAAATATGAAAAGTCCTATTACAGTAGCTTCATGCCAATAAAATAACTTATAAAATTTACTAAACTTCGTAAAATATTCGTACCTTTAAGGGGACATATTGAAAAGGTTTTGAAACAGGCAGAAATTGACGTAAATGGAGGTCAAGAGGTGATTGACCTCCAAAGAAAAGTTGTAAATTTATAACCAATTCACTCACAAGCGTTTACAAATCTACAGTTATGAGTAGATTTGATAGTAAAAGTATTTTCTATTATTAATAAGCATATCGAATATAAAAAAATGATATTAACAAGCAAAATGTATAAATTAATTAATGTACTACTGTCATTGTTGATTAATTTTGTATGGTGATGTTTGGGGTAGTGGTTAGCATTTAAGTTCACAACTCATGATTTGTTGGATGGATTTGTATGACGTTGGTATCAACATGTAGCCTGTAGATTTTCAACCATTCAAATTGAAAACGTGCAGAAATTGACGTATCTAAAGGTCAAAAGGTGGTTGACCTCTGTAGAAAAATGCAAATTTTTCCCAAAAACCATAGCAGATATTCTTTATGACAATATAATGGAAATATATATGGTATAGTGGTAACAGTTATGTTAAAAGTTTCCCATACAAATAAAATAAACGAGCGGTACTAGATAAAGACAACTTGGTTTCTTGCTTCAAACAAAGTATCCATTCGAAGAATTCTTATGAAGATAATCCTATCCAAGTGAACATAAAATGGTCGGTGACCACGACATACATTCGACT
>NW_022706366.1:0-513 GCF_011630105.1 Anneissia japonica
AATATGAATCATGCAGATCTGTAAAAACCTAGGGGATGGGGGTCAACATTTTTCCCAAAAAGGAAGGGGGATCCGGGGGTCCTCCCCCGGGAAAATTTTGATTTCTAGATGGCGGGAAATGACCTTTCTCGTCTTTTAAGCTAGGTATCTAATGACTTTGTTCTTGAAAATTCAAGGTTTCCAAAGAATAGGGGGGTCCGGGGGTCCTTCCCGGGAAAATTTTGATATCTAGAAGGCGGGAAATGATTTTTCCCGACTTCCGAGGTGTCTTTTAATTACTTTTAAGTTCTTCAAAATTCAAGGTTTTCCCCTCTTGAAAACAGTCAGGTAAATTTATCCCTGTTATTACAGTAGATAGGCCTTATGTGTGTATATATACATAAAAAAATTGAGTAGGCCTAATTGCATTACGATTTTTTTCCATTAATTCATAAATCCCAAAAAGAAAGGGGGTCCGGGGGTTCTCCCCGTGAATATTTTGATTCCTAGAAGACGGGAAATGAGTTTTCCCGA
>NW_022706367.1:0-687 GCF_011630105.1 Anneissia japonica
GAACGTCGATTCGGATCCCGAGTTGGTGTCGCGATCGCGAAACTTCTGGTTTCGGATGGAGTGCTCCGGAATCGATCAGTACAACTGGCACTCCAAGACACCGTCGTCCGTCGTCTCCGTTGCCAAGGAGGTGGCCAGCAGCTTCCCTTCCTCGTCTTCGTCGTCTTCTTCTTCGTCATACTCCAGAGCGCGACCGAGCATCCGTTCGGCACTGCTGTGGGACTTGGCGGCGTTCGTCAGCGGCAGACGCGCGCCTTACTCGTTCGAAGCAGTGAAGCTGCAGTGCTTCTTGAACGTTGCGAAAGGTTCTCCGTCGGAGAAGACAGTAGAGGAAGCGCTCGAGCAATTCCTAAGCGACGTCTCGAGACGAAAATTGGGGACGACGCTGTCTTTGGAAGCGCAAAGATTGGGACTGGAACGTCACGATCTTCTCGACGGTCTGCGCATCGACTTGGATGGCGAGTTGCGGAATCTGCCGAGACTCCGAGCCACACTGTACAAGGAGATTGGAAAAAGACTGATTCTGTTCGAAGATTTCGACGCCGTCGTCGGATGTCTGTGCGCCGACTGGCAGCGAGGAGACGAGGAGTTGACCGGAGGAGATCTCCTCAAGTCGTTGGCCCCGCTGTACCCGCATCGTCCGCGGACGATCCCGCGAGCCGTGGAGGGTGTGGATTCCTTCCTGGA
>NW_022706368.1:0-1314 GCF_011630105.1 Anneissia japonica
GTGTATTTGTGCCGCTATACAGTGAAATTATGCTAAAATCAGGCCTATTTTTAATCAGTTATAGCTCCTTAGGTTGAAAGGTGACCCCCCATTTTCATTACATATTCTGAACGCACATAAGTTGTAAATATGATTTTATAGATCATAATGGCTGATCGGACATTGTGACGTCATCGTATTGGCATCTGAATTCAAAGAAAGTGATTTATAGATATGACGTCATATTTGAAAATACGCATTTGAGCGTAACTCGGTTATCCTTGATCGATCGTCTTTCAAATTTCAGTATGTTATAGCTGAGACAATTCTCTTTCATTTATTTGACTTCTTTTAACATTTTGATGACGTCATCATGGTCAAGAAAATTGTCTTTTTTGACCCCCATATCTTTCTTTCCTCAAAACGTTGATGAGCCCATATCATCTTAACCATTGGTCATTTCTGGATCATATTAAGTGAGTATAATCTTCAGGTCAAGGTTGAATGTCAGGTACCTTAATTTTCTATTCATGCGACTTAACGTGCGCGTACACGTGCGTCAACTATTATGTATACTTAAAATTATGCCTACTTTTAATCAGTTATAGCTCCTTAGGATGACAGGTGACCCCCAATTTTTATTACATATTCTGAAAGCACATGAGTGTTAGATACGATTTTATAGATTATATTGGCTGATCGGACATTGTGACGTCATCATATTGCCATTTGAATTAAGAAAAATTGAATTTTTATTTATGACGTTATTACTTTTTATACTCGTTTGAACCTACTCGCTTATCTTGATTGATTGTCTCCCACCTGTGAGTATGTTATAGCTAAATCAATTCTCTTTCGGACGTGTCCCTTTATTTTTTATTTTGATGACGTCATCATGGTAAAAAAAAATGCTTTTTTTGGAGCCTTCTCATCTTTCTTTCTTAAAAGATGTAAACACATTGAAAATAGAGGGCGGCAGACTGTATTTCGACACTATCAGACCGATATTTCGTATACTGTAAAGGCAAAATTCGTGTGGCATTACCAACCAACAGGGGGTTTTAAATTAAACTTGACAAGGTTTAAATTCATGTGCCATTACCGTCGTCAGACACGTCGTATAAGGTATTCGTACTTGTGCGTTAAAATTTTAAAATTGTTAATATCACTTTTCAGATAATTTAAATCACGTTTCAGGTCATTTTGAATATTCCAAAACTTTCCAAAATTGACGCGCCGTACGCTCATTTCCACGCCCACAGCACGTACAGAAGCTGGAAATTACGTTTCGGTTACATGTGTTGGGTTTGTGACACTGTATTAATACTACCGTGC
>NW_022706369.1:0-1001 GCF_011630105.1 Anneissia japonica
ATCTATTGCACGCAGGCAATCATTGATATAGGGGAGTAAAAATTCAATGTATGCAAGCTAAAAAATTTGTGGAATGAACCGTAACAGTACTACAAAGCAAATATAAATAAAGATAAGATAAGATCAGAGTGCAGTATTTTAAATACCACTAAGGGGAGAATGGAATGAATTTAGAATGACAAAGATAAATTAACATGAAGTGGTATTTAAAATACTGAAGAGTATATCTCCTACACGTGCATGTATTATTTGAACATGTACATATTGAACAGGTACATATTGATAAGCTCAGCAATTGTTTCAGGGGCAGCCTGCTTTTCTGACAAGACAGGTCTCAATTTACCATCTTCCATAACCCAGCCCAGTTTGCATGGATCAGGGATTTCTGGATGAATAACAGTATCCTGGCTCCTATATTGGCCTGCAGATGTACACGCAATATATGCTGATATAAGGCTCCTGCAGTTGGTGGAAGCTTATCTACTACACCTTGATTGTTTGGCAGAGTTTTGAATCTTTTCCATCGTAAAGTTGAGGCATCTTTAGCAGATACTTTCTTCGTTACGAGAAGACTACACAAATTCCAGTATTCATGCCAAGCTGTGGAAGTCCTCTGAAGTTCAATACAAACCAGTCTGTATCATTCCCAGATTCAGAGGCCACTTCTATGCCACGGGAAATCATTAGAGTATCAGCTTCTTCTTGCGTGCTTAAAGCTGTTGTTGGAGGATGCTCTGGAGTGTTTCTTTTGACATCTTGCCGTGTGAATTGTGACAGGTACCGCTAAAACCAGAAGAAGAGTGGCTCTTCAGCCAATATACGATCATCTTGGACCAGAAAGAGCAGTAACACTACCAGGCCTTCATGCTATTACCGGTTGTGATAAAAATTTTCAGGCCCGTAGCCAGGTTCTTTCAAGGGGGGTTTTCTGGGCGTGAGGTCCACGGTCAAGCCCCGGTGGGGTCGGCGAAACCCCCAAAGCAAGGGGATTGGGATTTTTG
>NW_022706370.1:0-611 GCF_011630105.1 Anneissia japonica
AATATCCAAAACAAGTCTACGTTATATTAGGCCTATATTGAAAAAAAAATGTAAACTTTTCAAAATTCGGCCAAATTCGGCCAAATATAGTTTGGCCGTGACTTTTCAAATGCTACGGGAGGCAAGGTTTTTTATGGCCAGATTTTATGGCCAGATTTGAGGAATGTGGCCGTCAAAAAGGCCAAATGGCAACCCTGGGCCTATGTGACCCAGCCCAAGGGTTGCCAGCGATAGTCGACAAGCTTCACGGCCAAACCAAGGCAATTCAACAGTTGAAGAATTACCTTGGCCAAACACACGCCATCTCACGGCCAAATTCGTCCAAATTTTTTTTTTGATATCGGCCGAAATTCGGCCAGATTTTAATCCAATTAGAAGGCAACAGTGGTACATAATATTCACTTAACATACAAATATTACATGAAAATCAACTGTCATTTGTTTGAAATTGAAGAAATTAAAACGATATACACAGAACAATGTTAATCTTTCACTGTTTTTGTTTTTATAATTAATTAATCACCATAATTAAATACCCAGCTACATCAGGGGTTTATTTATGAATTTGAGTAGCAGGAGAAATTTGAAAGTAACAGGAGGGTAAATTGAAA
>NW_022706371.1:0-1830 GCF_011630105.1 Anneissia japonica
TTTCTGGATCCGCCCCTGGCACCGGTGTATGACAGTATGTTAATGCCTTGTTGAAGTCGATACTTGAACCTTGACGGTTTGCGATAACGAGCAGCTTTCTTAAAATGTCTCACTAAAAAAAAGTAACAATTCTACCCTTAGCCAATACCTTCTTCTTCTTTAAAGAATTCAATCAAGAATTCATTTTTTTCCAGCTTCAATAATGAGAAGAACGTGGTTGTAGAGGTTTTTTATCTGTATTCTATCATCTTGTAGTATTTTGAGAACAAACTTCACCTTTTTCTCAGATCTGATAATCCGAGGGCCTACTATTCTTTTTCTCACTGTTTAAGGACATCAATCCTGTAAGTTCTAAAAGGGCATCCTTGAATTTTGAGGCATGTGGTCGATTAAACACCAATATTTCATATGCTGACATCTACGACCAAATTTACATTGTAAAACATTATTTTGGTATTCGAATTTACATTGTAAAACATTATTTTGGTATACGTAGGAATATTTGTAACCCCTTCTTATACTTTGACCTTTCCTATATTAAAATCATCTCCCTGGCCCGATTAACAACCAAATTTAGATTCTGAGCCCAAAAAATATGTAAAAAATGTTTCTTCTGTACATTTATCACACACACCTGTAATACCACTTCCCAGATTATATTCTATTTGAACTTTGACCCATAACTTTTGAACGAACCCCACACCTGTCCAACTGTCATTCTTTCTCGAATCTATGACCTAAATTACATTGAAAACATTATTTTTGTAAAATAATGCACTTTTGACCTAAATATGCTGAATTTGAACTTTGACCCCTCATATCTCGAAAAATACCATCTCCCTGGACCAATCAACAATCAAATTCGGATTCTACGCCCAAAAATATGTCAAAAATGTTTCTTTTTTCACATTTATCACACAGGCAACACCCTTTTCCAGATTATGTCTTATTTGACCTTTGACCCTAATAACTTTTGAACCACTCCATACCTGTCCAATTTACTGTCATTTTTGGAATCTATGACCTAAATTACATTAGAAAACATTATTTTGGTACACTAATTCACTTTTGTGATCCCCTTCCTTAAATATGCCAGATTTGACCTTTGACCCCACATATCTCGAAAAAGCCCCCTCCCCGGACCGATCAACAATCAGATTCGTAATCTACGTCAAAAAATACATTAGAAAAAGTTGGTCTGGTAAATTCTGCAAAAAGTGACACCTACACCTCATATACGACCGGTCTATTATGATTACTGTACCTTATTGTCACGATTATGACGAAAATCTAATGTTTAAAGGCGTATTGCTTCCAATCGGATTCTAACTTAAAACGAAAGCCCCATTGGCTCAGTTGGTTGCGCATTCGAAGCCCGGTTAAGCATTTTGACTGTATACAATTTCCATGTATGCACTGTATAAATAATTACCGCAAGACGATTTAGAGCCTTATCCACGCCTTTGGAATAAACTGCCAATAAATATTCGCTCGTGTCAGTCTACTGCTTTGTTCAAAAAAGCTCTCAAGACGCATCTGCTGCCGGCTGCTTTTTCCTAGTTCTCTGGTTTATTTTGCTTGCTTGCTTGTGTTTAATTGTTTTAGTTAGATACTCCCATTACTTGAGCACCTGTGAGCAATGAATAGGCGGGCACCTGTGCCTTAAATTGCCTGTAAACGTTGCGGTGATGGTGTGGTGTTTCTTTTCTTGTAACTTTAGGTTCATGGTAACTTTTGGTTTCTTTCTGTAGCGCCTTGAGCACTACTGCAGTGGATTTGTGCGCTTTATAAATCTTATTATTATTATTATCCAAAAAACACGTAGGTTGT
>NW_022706372.1:0-1455 GCF_011630105.1 Anneissia japonica
CACGACGATCAGCATAATGATATCCAATTGAAGCAGATGACACGATTCAAGGTTCGATGCGATTGAAAACTCTTCTATGAAACATCGGACGGTCATTTTCAAAACTGTGTAAAAAAAATCGAAAATTAACAAAATCATCGAAAGTTTGACCATTTGGCCAGGGCGCTCAATACCCGTCCGTTTAGCTATTGCTGTCAAACATATGAACAAGACAATTAGCGAAACGATAATTTTCAGCAGGTGCATTGTAACTGACTGGTTTCGATCAACGTCTAACAAGGAAAGTAATTCGAATGGAATGTACAAGATCGTAGATTTATTAGATGGGAGGTGGTGACGTCATCGGTACTTCTCTTCTACGTCATCGGTGCAAGGATCGGCGTTCTTTGGAGATCGCGGACACGTCCGTGTGCTCGACGTTTCTTGGTGGGTCTCGAACACCTCCGTGTACTCGACGTCCGACGAAGATCCGCGGACGCGTCCGTGTACTCGAAGTCGGTCGGAGATCCGCGGACAGGAGCGTGCAGTCGACGTCGGTCCGTGTACTCCACGTCCGTCTACTCAACGTGCCTTGAAGGCACCTCAGTGTACTCGACGTTCTTTGGAGATCGCGGACGCGTCCGTGTACTCGACGTCCGTCGGACATCCGCGGACGCATCCGAGTACTCGACGTCCTTCGGAGATCCGTGGACGCGTCCATATACTCGACGTCCGGCGAAGATCCGCGGACGCGTCCGTGTACTCGACGTCCGTGGTCGGTACGCGGACACAATTTCTTTCCGATTTCAGAAAAAATTTTTCGAAGTCTAATTAGAGACGACGTTCGTGTACTCGACTTCTGTCGAGGATCGCGGACACTCGACGTCCGTCGGCGGGTCGGGGATACGTTGATGGGACGCGGACGCAAGTGTGTACTCAACATCAGTCCGCGTACTCCACTGTCCGTCTACTCGACGTCCGCGTACTCGAGATGTGTCCGCCGGTCGCGGACGCGAGTGTGCACTCGACATCCGCCCGTGTACTCCACGTCCGTCTAGTCGACGTCCGTCCGTGCACTCTGCGTCTGTCTATTCGACGTCCGCGTACTGGAGGTCGGTCGGCAGGTCGCGGACGCGAGTGTGTACTCGACACCCGTCCGCGTACTCCAAGTCCGTCCGTGCACACCACGTCCGTCTACTCGACGTCCGCGTACTCGAATTTGGTCCGGGGGTCGCGAACGCGGGTGTGTACTCGACATCCGTCCGCGTACTCCACGTCCGTCTACTCGACGTCCGTCTTCTCGACTTCCACGTACTCGAGGTCGATCGGCGGGTCGCGGACGCGAGTGTGTACTCGACATCCGTCCGTGTACTCGACGTCCGTGTACTCGAAGTCCGTCCGTGTACTCCGTGTCCGTCTACTCGACGTCCGCGTACTCGAGGTCGGTCGGCGGGTCGCGGACACAAATTATTTCCA
>NW_022706373.1:0-994 GCF_011630105.1 Anneissia japonica
GCCCCAGTTTTTATTTCGGAAATTTGCACTAGACAGGGAGTCAGCTGATTCACTCAACCGTAACAAGCTGGTAACGACACAGTCAACTGATGAGATTGGTCGTCGCGAGCGGAAAATTGAAAAATTGGGACTGGCGAAAATATTCAATAATAATAATATAATAAGTCGAAGGCATTTTTGAAGAATCAATCTTTCAAAAAGATATGTTTGCTTGTTTGGATAAGGAAGTCTTGGAAGTGGTGATCTTAATAGTGGCGTTAAATAGGTTTGTTTAATACCAACTTGTCTTACCTGTGTAGGCATAGCCTAGCATTTAGTGCAGTACAGTACTACTGTATGTATGTAGAGAATACGGAATACTACTCTACTGCCTGGCACGGCATAGGCCCCTAGGTTAGGCCTAGGCATACAAACTATATAATAATAATATTTCAAACATTAGACAAACAAACAACACTATTTTAAATAAAGTACATTAATTTACATGTTAATTATTAGGTCCATGGAACTACCTAGGACCTACTACTACTACTACAGCATTACTAAAATGCCAGTTTATTCGTCCTGGAATGTGGATGATACCTTAAAAACTAGCTCAAATTTGCACGGAAAATGGCTTGGAAAAATGTGCACAGAACTGAAATTCTGCATGATACATTGACAATGGTTATATACAGTATCCATTTTAGTTCAAAGACTAATTTTCGGCATTCTGCTCGGAAATACAACCACCTCCCTTAGGCGTGGCCCTGTTGGTTCCATGCTGGATCAAAAACTAGTAGAGGGTCAAATGTCCAGCCATTTTGATGGTCAAAGACAAAATACAGGGGCATTATTATTACTGTACATTATAAAAGACTGAGAAACAAGATAGTCTATTATTTGTCTTCATTTGTAATTTTTAAACTAATTTTTATTTTTATATTTAATACAAAAAAGTATTATATTAATGAAGTAATAAATTCTATTCAAAATAATTAGGTCGCGGCTATGT
>NW_022706374.1:0-975 GCF_011630105.1 Anneissia japonica
CCTCTTCGCGAAAAGCCGATTGAGGCAACCGGTTCTGTTGGAGTTGAAGAATTTGAACACGTTGGAGAATATCGAGACAACCGCTCTCCTTCGTTCGTCTTCTTCCGGCAGTCTGCACACCTTGTCCACCTGTCCGAAGCAGTATCTGAACGCGGCTTCCTGTCCGGCCTTCGACAGCTTGAAATTAGATTTAGTAAAGTTGACCACGTTGTTCATCGCGTGTCCGACGGCCGTGCGATCGAACGTCGCTTCCGGATCCATCACGTCGTCGACGATCTCCTTGATACCTTCGAACGCGTCCAACCTGTGAACCCGGATGTCGGTCGGGTTCATCAGCACCAAAGACGAAGAGGAGGGACATCGATCGTCGTCGTCGTCATCGTCGTCGTGACCACCGTTTCGGCGTCGCGTCAAGCACCTGACGGGCACGCTGTAAGCGACCGTCGACAAACTTCCGCACGCCGCTTTACCGTCCTTGCCCTCATCCTCCTCGTCGTCATCGTCGCGTTCCCCGAACTTTGAGACGAGACTATCGTCAAAGCCGTCGTACATTGCAGCGACTCGCTTCCTGGCGTTTCGCACGGCTTCCTCGCCGTCCGGATCGAGCTTTCGGCTGAGCAGGCGGAACTAAAGCGCC
Organism: Anneissia japonica; assembly: GCF_011630105.1. NCBI lineage: Eukaryota > Metazoa > Echinodermata > Crinoidea > Comatulida > Comatulidae > Anneissia > Anneissia japonica. The sequence goes on from NW_022706374.1 coordinate 638, forward strand.
GCGGCTCTCCTCGCGTTGCTCTGAAGCGTCTCCGCGTCGTACGCCAGCGACTTGCTCGGAACGGCGCTGACGTCCTTGTCGGCGTTGCTGCGCACAGCCAGGTCGTAGTCGGACTCGTTCATTCTGGCAAGTCTCACCATCGGGTTCTCGTCCACGCTCTTTCTCATGTTCGTCAGGTAGTTGGCGTCGTTCCTGTTCTCGTCGATCCTTCTTCTGGTCACGGCGGTTGACAGAGCCACGATGTTGCTGAACCGTTCATCGTCGACGATCATTGCCCTTCCTTCTTCAAGCATCTCGCGTCGCCACCTCTTCTGATCCGCGCACGCTTGATCCGCGAG
>NW_022706375.1:0-880 GCF_011630105.1 Anneissia japonica
ATGCTGTCTTTAACTGCAGCCTCAAAAATATCTAAAAAACTATTCCACGATTCATTGACATCACCTACATTTAAAAACGCCGACCACGGCACTAAATGTAGCAGGTTGTTAAGGTGGTCGAAGTCTCCCTTGGTATACTGAAGAAAAGATCTCATTGTGCTTTTAGATGGCAACTGGATACAGGCATCAATTTGAAATTCAACTGCGAGATGATCGCTATCTACTGGGTTTTCCACTACACACAAGTGACCAATTTTTTCAGAACGGTTAGTAAAAACAAGATCAATCACTGAACCGTCATTGGCAGTGGATGAGGGCCTGGTTGTGTCATGAACTAGTTGGTAAAATCCATAAGAACCCATTATGTCCGTAAACTGATGCGGAGCATGTGGCCAATCAATATTAAAGTCACCTAGTACAACGCCTCCTTCATAATTGTGGTATATATTCTCATGTTTGACCAACGCTTCCTCAAAATCATCCCAGTAGCTAACAGCTGAGATCGGAGGTCTGTAAACAACAGCGAAAAGCCAATTCGTGTGCTGTGCACTAACAGACACCCATATAATTTCAAGTTTATCGTCAACTGCTACTAACTTAGGGTTCAGATATGATGTAAACGATCCGTCACCGTGAGTTTGAATGCCTTTGGCGACAAACCTCTTTCACAGCATATCAAACTCAGCCGACATAAGAACAAGTAAAGATATCTATGCTACAATAGATCATAAACGATTTAAATTGTATAGATACTGCAGATTTTATTTTTAAACAAGAGACGATGCACTTCGTCCTCGAGAATTTGCACGAATTTTAGTATCGAGAAAGCGACCATAAGTCAATTCTTATTAACAATTAATAAGAGACCAACATTTTTAGG
>NW_022706376.1:0-780 GCF_011630105.1 Anneissia japonica
GCGAACCTCCTTCTCGGTTTGCCTTTCCTGCAACGGTTGACTCTGATGGACGTGCCGATCGTCGACTCTTTCGTGGTGACCCTGATTCGAAAGAGGAACGTCCTCCTGCACGTTCGGTTGGTCAGATGAAACAAGTTGAGGTTCACCGTCGTCGAAGACGAAGACGGCGGAGAGCGCGTATGCGACGATAACTCGCCTCCGATTCTCTGTTTGGAGGAGATGCACGTGTCTCCGATCAGGCTAGCGACGACCTTCGAAGGAGTCGTTTCGGAGATCGTGCTGAGAAATTGCGAGTTCGACGCGGACGAGCTCACGAACCTTGAAAAAATGAATGTTGTAGTGAAATGATGTCGATCCCATGTATTTCAGATTTAGACCAAAAAAAAATAAATGATAGGGGAAAAAATACATAAAAACTTTGTCGGATATTTTTTTTAGTGTGTGAAAGTTTGCGAACTTGACGTTGAATGAGCGAGTGACAGGCGAACATAGAAATATCGAGGCAAGGTAAAAATTTTTATTTTTTTTCGTAGTTATTTTTTAATCGACTTTCAAACAAGCGTAGTCCGACCGTGAATTTCGGACAGTCTGTTGGCGTAGTACGAGCTTCGATCCTCCTTCACGACCGGTCGGTAGCTTCCTGAATTGTCCATGCGCCTTTTAAGGCAGCAGCTGAGCAGGAAAAAGCTCACGATCAAAACGGCGACCGCAAGACCTATCGTCAGCGCCAAACGCAACTTATCTTGGGTGAAGAAGTCCATGGTCGGTTAACTCGGTGTC
>NW_022706377.1:0-1028 GCF_011630105.1 Anneissia japonica
TATATATATATATATGTATACATAATTAAATATATATGGCCTATATATAAATTATGATATAATAGATAATATCCAAACTAGCTTTATATATAATAATAATAAGAAACGAATACCATACTTTATTGGAGAAGAACTTCAATCTATCGAACGTTTTGATTGGAGCAATGGTTTTATTATATTTTTATGATGTTTACAATTGTTAATGTGACGTCAATTTATTTATTTTTTTTAATAGTTATTTTTTAAGTAGTTTTATATAGTGTGTAGGCCTATATATAAAATGAAAAAGAGGGCCGAGTTAACCTGCCGGGCCGAGTTGACTGGGGCCTAGTTGACTCGAAAGCTTTGTATTTAGCCAGCGGTATTGTATTATTAATTGTGAATGCGTCATCGGCGTTCCATACATATACACGCATTGGCGGCCGTTCTGGAGGGCGGCCGCTATGTAGCGGCCGATATGGGCCTATTCCGACGCTGAAAGGAAAGTACCTTCACTGCTTGCACTCATCGGGCCTAAGACGTACACACTACTGAAGAATCTGTGCGCGCCGGCGAAGCCTGCCGCACTGAGCTACGATGAGCTTATTACGAAGCTCACAACACACTTGCCCAAAACCATCAGAAATTGCTGAACGATTTCGTTTTTACAAACGAGGACAGCATGTTGGGGAAAGTGTTGCTGCATACATTGCTTAACTAAGTATATTAGCAATACAGTAGAACCTCGTTTTTACGTACCCCAGTTATACGAACCCTCTGTTTTACGTACGCCTCGTATGGACGATGACGTCATCAAAAACCCCGAAAATATTCAAAACAAACGGCAATTTTGAGAGCAACCATAAGTAAAAAGAATATAACAATATACTGTAACAATAAACAAACCATAATGCAACGTATTTTCATTAAACAGCAACGTTGATTGAGTCTAATACCGGGTTGTTATAATCTAAAACCACGTGTACTGAGTGAGATGAACAACTACCGATGGTGCTCAAAATTATTGCTTTCCTCCTTAGCTTCGTGTG
>NW_022706378.1:0-658 GCF_011630105.1 Anneissia japonica
ATACTGTAGAGTTTTTTTTCTGTATCACACTATCCAAATTACTGATTATGTCAGTCACTCTTGCTGGTATTCCTGAAGAAATAGTAGTATAAAATGAAATATAGAACTGTATAGAAAGGGTCAAGCCTGTGTTTTGATTTTGATTTTCACTGCTAGTTTACAATATTATCACCAAGTTTTACAAATACATAATTTTATTTTTTATTTTATTTCAATTCGCATTCAACAGCGGGTGTCCCGCCACTTACAGATTGGAAACAAAAAAAAGATACAAATAAACAAATATAAATAATTTAAATGGTCACAAAAGATAACAAAACTTACTCTAGTATAAGCCTATGTAAAATACATTTGATCTTCTTTTTATATACTTCTACACTATTATAAAATACATCTATGCAATTATCTTCTTTGCTAAGATTAATCTAGGTAATCTATTGATTAAACCATTTTTCGTAACATTGACTCTGGCAAAAGAAATTGTGAAAAATTCAGTAAAGGTATTACGGCACCTACGGGGTTTAACAGATATACAAAATAAAGATAAAGTTAAGTAATTACCATAGATACCATTAACACATTTAAATAAAAATTTTAAATCCAGGAAATTACGTCGACTTTTAAGTGAAGGAAGATTAATAGAACTTTTTGAAACATT
>NW_022706379.1:0-675 GCF_011630105.1 Anneissia japonica
TACCAGTTGTACACATTCACTTGATGAGTGTAGTCAGCTCTGCTGACAATACGAAACAAATGTGTAGTGGAATAAAAGTGAAGTTTTTCTGTTAATTAATTAGCTCGTCTTCTTAGGTATCGAGCACTCTTCTGATGTTTTTAATTCATATACTTATATATGCCTATACTGATGCATATATAACACGTAGTTGGTAGTAGATTTGCCTCACACTTTATTGAGCAAATAAAGACAAGATATTTCGGGTGTAAACCCTTTTCAAGTCATTACACATGTATCTCAGTACTGTATTACATATTGCAGTTGATTTTTTTTTTATTGCTATTCTTTTCATATCAATGTTATATAAATATTTAATTGAAATTGATTTGTAATTGTATGCTGATACTAGCAAAACATTTAAAACAAATATGAAAATAATATTATGTAATTATCATTTCAGTTAAATATGTTACCTGATCCCCGAGTAAGTGTGTCAAGAACGAGTGTTGTTCCGGTACAAAAAAAAGGAATAGTGAAGAAATTTCGAATTGTTCACAAACGGTTGGTAACGGGAGGAGAATCATGAATATGAGCAGGAATTTATAATTCTAAAGTTTGGGAGGGGGTGTGGTGGAGGGTGTGGTACTATACAAGAGCGGAAGGATATGGATGAAAAGAGTGGTAAATCTGAGG
>NW_022706380.1:0-552 GCF_011630105.1 Anneissia japonica
TGTATTATGATAACAGGGTACAAAAAGCATAGATATAATTATCAAATGGAAATATATAAAAAAAAATATATATAGAAATGAACTATATGTATATAAACATGAGATATATGTGTGAATAAATATAAGTAAATAAATGTATAGAGTCGGATACTAAGATGAAGCATAATTAATTAGCAGAATCAGCATGGGGGAAGGTGTAGTCACTAATGATACCCAGGTCTTTATTAAGACCAAAAAATGTGTGTTTTATATTTCATTATGAGTTTCAGTTCAGATTGACGTCGTTCTTTGAGTGATTTGAAATTGCAAGCAATGAGTGCACAGCGAATGTCGTTGATGTTGTGGTCAGGAGAGTTGAATTTTCGGCCACAGGAAAGCCGTCTGTGTTACCTTTGCGGATGCTTTGTTTGTGATTGTTAAATCTTAATCTAAATTTAGCGCCGGTTTCCCCGATGTAGGTCCCTTTGTTACATTTGACACAAGTGAAAAGGTATATGACATTAGAAGAATCGCAAGTCAGGGCAGGAGGATGAATAGTATGAGAAGAGTGGG
>NW_022706381.1:0-1549 GCF_011630105.1 Anneissia japonica
TTTCTAAATGTCGTGTATCATGCATAGGAACGTTGACGCCTGCAATGCTCTGGTTTTCCTTGCAACTCATGCTGAGGTTTATAAAAACATACAGCATATTAAAACAGCCAATATAATTTTACAAATATTCATCTTGTTGGCGCGAAAATTGGATTTTTACGTTAAAAGACTAAATCTATTTGCCATTAATACGTTTAAACATATCACTAACCTTATTCATATTAGTAAATAATTTGTAATACTAATTATTCCTACATAAATATGGCTAAAATATAAATTTAAGTTTTTTATCACTAGAGGGCGATAGTCCAGTAAAATATCACCTTAACCGTTGCATAGACTTGGTAGTTGCATGTAGTCAACGAAATTCTCACCATAGGTTCTATATATGTAAACATATATCGATTGCCTCGATATATGATGTTTACATAATATATAGAACATCATATATCGACGCAACGTCGATATATGTTTACATAATATATAGAACCTATGTAAACATCATATATCGACGTTGCGTCGCATGGAAGTTGGGATTTACGGAGAAAATCAATTTTTTAAAGGCAGATTTTGCCTACCTACCGTCGTGAATTGTTTACATCGAGAAATGACGTCATAAGGCAAATTATATGATACGACGCTGCTGCCGTTGACCTTCGTTTTAAAAAGAAATATATAATGTACAAATATGGTAATTAGTATCCGTATTATAATATATTATTATGTATGCAAAAAGTTGTTTTGATAATAAAAAAAACTCAAAGAAATATAAGAAACAAAGAAAGTTGTGATTTTTTACATGTCGTTTGAAGTGACCCGCCATACAATTTGATGACGCCCTCATTTGATGACGCCCTCAATTCAAGCATTGCATTATTTAGATACTGTAATATAATGTACATTTTACGGTACCGGGAATCAAATGTTTTGTACACTGGAGGATATAATTACTAGTTTGTTCTAATCTATATTCTATAGGTCTATTTACCGAAAAAAATAATTAAAATGTAAATTTTATAAATTTTAATTATAAATGTACCGTTAGAAAGAAAGAAAAGAAAAATTGATCGCCAAAACGCCTCGAGGTTATTTTTGGGCGTCTGGAAACAAAACTTTTCCTTAAGATGGTGTTATCTCGATCGGCCCCACTATCTCCCCCTCCCCTTTTTCGGACCCGGCCCCTTCCCCTTTCGGACATTTCTGGATTCACCCCTGAATTAGTGCATGCCAGCAACTGAAGGACATAGGTTATTTAATATTATTATGATGATGTATCCTAGGTTTGCATATTTTATGGTGTGATAGCTTAATTAATAGAAAAACAGTGAAAGATTAAATCTAGTTTTTGTATAATGTTGTAAAGATAGCTAGTTTAACTGAATTTAGACATTCCTAAGAATTAAAAAAATGTAAAATAAGACTGAGATTTGATTTTTTGTGTTCCACTCAAGAAATAAATGCGGATGAATTTTTCATTTTGATTTTGCGATAGGTCGTGAGAAGAAATATCGTAGGCGCCGAAAACATTAGCCTATCCAACGCTGCTAGG
>NW_022706382.1:0-875 GCF_011630105.1 Anneissia japonica
AAAATTAATCTCAAAATCGAGTTGCCGTCCCCGGCATTGTCAGTGACGTCGTATGATTTGCGTGACCAATTAACCCCCTGAATAAAAAAATAGTTGAGCCATGTAGTACCTTGGAAATCAACCCAGAAAGATTGTAGTTTGTTGATTGTTTATTAGAGCGTCCCTTCGCTGACAAAAATAGTTTTTTTTTTGGCAGTTGCGTCCCCGGTGACATCGTGAGGGCATGGTGAAGGCTGGTTATGATTTGGTGGCATATCGAGTATTTTCATTCATCTGACCATGTAAGTCAGTGGCGTATCTAGATGTCTTGAAATGGGGGATGATGGGGGAACGCGAAGATGAAGTGGGGGAGGGGATCGATGATCAGTTGAGGGGCGCTATTTTTAACTACTTGACCCTGATTTGAAACCAGTGTCAATATAATCTTAGATAAGCATGTGATTAACATAAGCAAGAATTTAGTCCAATGAAACTGTTTATCATCTTGATACCTTCCGACGAAATTTGACCCTACCAGCGTCACCACGGCGTCCCCACCGATCGATCTAACGTGACGTTGTTATGTGGGTGTTTTATAGATTGAGAATGGTAATATCACCGAAAAATAGATAAAATGACAGTTGAATGACCAACAAAGATAATTGAAGACAGTAGTTCGTCATTAGAAGTTATTTAGTATAACTTTATTCGGAAAATTAATCTCAAAATCGAGTTGCCGTCCCCGGCGTTGTCAGTGACGTCGTATGATTTGTGTGCGATTTTTATCAATTAACCCTAAATTAAAATATAGTTGAGCCATGTTGAGCCATGGGAAATCAACCCAGAAACCCGGTAGTTTGTTGATTGTTTATTGGTAGCATCCCTTCGCTGCCAAA
>NW_022706383.1:0-620 GCF_011630105.1 Anneissia japonica
CTCCAGCTTTTATTTCAATTTTTTTTTATCGTGGCCACCAACAAGTTCATGGCACTTTTCATCTTATATCCTTTCAACTTGTTATTTCATTTACAGACTAATTGACTCTATTATTTGCTGTTATTGTTATAAGCTGCTACACCTTAAGAGTTTCCCAGATGTACTGTCAGGCACCCCTAGGAAAATCATCGATCAAATTGACAGAGTAAGCTCTGAGTCATTTTAGATGTGCAATTCCACCAGGGAATTTCAATCCCTGTGATTCTGACCTCAGTGCTCTTATTTTTAGGTACACTTTATTTTACATGCCCATTTTTCTTTCAATTTTCCCTGTCATTGTCACTTTAATTATGTGTTCTGTATTATGTACAGTAGCCACATACTAATTTTTAAATCTCTACAAAAATAATGACAATAATTATAAGGATGTATAAAATTAAATTTAACAACACAAAATAGAGGGGAAAAGGGAGTTAATTTTGATCAAGGGGCATGTAAAGAAGGTATTTTTATATTTCTGTAATATTTTTTTTTTGACGGTTTTGTTTAAATTGCTTAAATATTTATTATACCGCAATATATTGTTAATAGTTTTATTAATGAAACACTTACTTCAATTT
>NW_022706384.1:0-563 GCF_011630105.1 Anneissia japonica
TTTGCCTATATTCTGAACTCTATTTTTGTTGGACTTGCATTTATTATTATTTTACTTCCTACAAGTGTACGCTGCATTGCCGACGGTCTCACGTGAGTAGTTTGTTAGGTTAGGTTAGGTCCAATTTATAAGTCCCTATTGTAATCCCCATTGCCCAATAAATCATTATTAAGTATATAACTAGAAAAGGTTCCTCTTGTTTTATTTGTGGCCATATATGTAAACATCTAGCGACTGAGCCTGCGCGTAGCTGGAACCCAAGCCCCCACGACGAATTAAGTGACGGATTCGCTTAATTCAAGTAGTGGTCACCCGCTACATAAAATTTGGCGCCCAATGTGGGGCTCGGCAATAAGCGAATTTTAGTTTATCCTTTTGTTTAAGACCCTGTGTCACTAAATTTGTCAGGGCTCAGTAGCCACAAAACAATAGGAACCTTTTAGTTTTCTAATTGATTTGATTGATATTTTCTTAGTATTATAATTGATAGAGACCTATTTTTTAATTTCTCATTGAAATTTGATTTTGATTTATTGCATTAGCTTTGTATCATATTGTAATTT
>NW_022706385.1:0-1818 GCF_011630105.1 Anneissia japonica
CAAAATTTTTTAGATTATTATGCTTTTATTTTTTTGATTGGCATGCCTATTTACAATAGTATTCTTGTGACAAAAGCATATATGTATCAAATTCAAATTCAAATGACATTTATTCTTTGTGGTATTCGTATTGTGATGCAATATGTAAAATCAATTTTAACATTTTATGAGATAAAAATGCATGATCTTATGTACTAATAAAACAAAATGCAATGAGTGTACGGAAAGCATATTGATGAACATAAAGAGCCAATGCTTTAAAATCATCATGTAATTATAACATTTTTGTTAATGTAAATTTAATTTTTAAAATTAATATATTGTTATTAATAATAATGTAATGTCATATTGGTAAAATATGATATAACATTGATAATAATAATGTCATATTTTACCAATGGCATTTTTAATACTTAATGTATTGTATTGTAGTCCAACAATATTTTTATGCACATATACTATTACAGTATGTATTTTTCATGCGATTCTGATGTATATTTTTAACCAATACAAATAAAATGGATGAATATATTATAAGTAATAATAGTATAAATTGTTTATTATTATTATTTTTTAAATAGTCATAGTTAACAACAACAAATTATGTGGCCTCCAAGTTGGGCTATTTCGGTCCCAAGTGGTGGTCCTTCTCTAGACTATACATTATTTTACTAGCCTCTTAACTGAGAAATATAGGTGTGCATGTCTTATAATCAAAAGCAAAGTTACAAGTTTGTATTTTATAATTTTTGTTATATTTAAAAATAACTACAGTATACATGTAATGATTTTGAGATATATTTTTAAAAATAATGACACACAAGGGCAATTAATATAACTGAGTCACCATTAAAATTAAATTCCTACATGTAAGTACAATAATTTCTTTGATATTAAATCATAAAATGTTAATGAAGATGGTCAAATAAGATGAGATATAGCTGAGGGCCATGGTCCCAGAAGAGATAAATTTGATAGAAAGTATAGGTGATTGAATCATGAGATCTAGTACTTAATAGAAATATATATTTATATATGTATATTAACAGTCAAAACATACTATTAACACATTTGACCGCCAGGCGTTTTTTTAAGGTTCCTTCCTATGTGCCAAAACAAATTTACATGTACCGTACAAACATACTTTTTTGAAATTTTATCTAGACATATATCATCAAAACGATGTGTCTAATAAATTGGCGGGAAAATATTAGGGGACAAGTAAACTCGTCGACAGCACGTGTGATAGCACTTTTTATTGACTATGTCAAGTGCGAGTTATCTCATCCACTTTTTGCACAGGTTGGTATATGTTCCATGGGTGCCCCCACTTGTGCCGCTCGAGTGTACTACCGGCAACATAACACAACAAACGTACATATGTCATTTGTACAATTGTTGTCAGGTGTATCTTCCCCAAACTACCAGCCGTTGAGTCTGTGGTTCTACAACGATTAACAAAGAAGTTGTAAACGTTAGGATGTTTGAAATTAGTGCAGCTCGTCTTCAGTGTCCACATATTTAACACATGCGTTTGATTAAAAACATAATGGCAGAGGTAAAGGGGATCTTGAAAGGAGTCAGAGTTCAAACAGATGATGGCCATCATGAACGCAGTAACAGTTTGTACCACATAGTATCCTCTCTACTTTTATGAAATATGATTAAGCAGGGGCGAAGGCTGGTTTCTTGCCCGGGGGGAGGTGGGGCGCTAAAATTGAGAATGCGGAACTAAATCAATATTCCAATGAAAACTTAAAAGTCACTTTTAGTACCTCACTCATTGTTACTAATTTGCTGCCATGGGGGGGGGGGGGG
>NW_022706386.1:0-760 GCF_011630105.1 Anneissia japonica
TGATTTATGTTCCAGGTCTTTGTCATCTTCTTTAGCTTGTTTCAATAAAGTTTTGATGTGGTAAAGCTGTTCTTCTTTAAGACGTTCATTCTGATAAATTAAACAAAAAAATAGATTCAATGGTGATTCTTCCGATACAGAAAGTTTGGTCTAATATTTTATATTTTTGTATTTAATTATATAAAAAAAAAAACATGTTGTGTATTGCATGCTCTGGTAGGTGTTTTGTACTGGGATTTGTTCCATTGATGCCTTCCATGTATTTGTATGCAAGGGAAAATAAAAATCATGAGAATTGTTATCATTAAATCAACAGTGATATTTTGCCACTGGATTGGAATAGATTGGATTTTTTCAGTGTAAAATACACCAAGAAAAACCAACTTTTTTTATACGTTGTTTCACAAACTTATTTTTTTAAAGATCGTCAGAGGAGGGTGAAAAAAAATAAAAATGTTATTATGTTTACTTATTTAGCAAATGGCTTTGTCAAAAAAAATACAGAATGATGAGAAAATTTTAAAAAAATGTCATTGTTCTTGTTGAATGCAAACAGTGTAGTAATGGGACCATGGTTAAATGCTTTAAATTTAGATAATTAGGAAGAAATACATATTTTATTTACGAAGATTTCAAGGCAGTGACGGGTGCAATGAAAATAAATAAAAAATTATAATTTTTTAACTGAAATTTCCATTTTTTCGTGACGACAATGTGCTAATTGGCCAAAAATAAAATTTTATATTTATTCAAAATCATC
>NW_022706387.1:0-365 GCF_011630105.1 Anneissia japonica
GACCAAGACAGTGTATTTCCATTGATACGAAACTGAGCGTAATAAAAGCCTATAAGAACCACGAGACCAATTCAGCGATTGGAAAACGTTTTGGATTTTCGAAGTCTACGGTAGCGACCATATGGAAAAACAGAGAGAAAAAACAAAGACACATTTCAACAAACGAAAACCCTACTAAAGCAAGAAAATCTTGGTATGTGAAAACACCAATCTTCGATAAAGTAGACGCGGCCATGTGCACGTGGATGGAGAAGCAGAGGAGTGTCTGTTAAGGGACTGTTGTAATTGATTACACCTAAAATGAAATTTTTAATCACAAAATTTCAACCAATTACCTCAAAATATACTTTTTACTTTTAAAGATG
>NW_022706387.1:404-1011 GCF_011630105.1 Anneissia japonica
TTTGCTCTAAGTGCTCAACTCGGCGAGATAAGCACTTTTGTGCAAAAAGTGACAATGTTAAAAAGTTGAGTCAAAAATGTAATTTTTTTTTGTTAGGGTTAGGGTTAGAGTTAGGGTTAGGGTTAGGGTTAGGGTTGGGATTAGTGTTAGGGTTAGGGTTAGGCAAAGTGAGATAGGCTGAAACAAACACTATTCCATTGAAAGTTTGAAGTTTTTCGGAAAAGTACTCGAAATATGGCGGAAAGTCAAAAATTTGCACTAAGTGCTCAACTCGGCGAGATAAGCACTTTTGTGCAAAAAGTGACAATGTTAAAAAGTTCAGTCAAAAATGTAATTTTTTTTTTGTTTGGTTAGTGTTAGGCAAAGTGAGATAGCCTGAAACAAACACTATTCCAATGAAAGTTTGAAGTTTTTCTGAAAAGTTTTCGAAATATGGCGGAAAGTCAAATATTTGCACTAAGTGCTCAACTCGGCGAGATAAGCACTTTTGTGCAAAAAGTGACAATGTTAAAAAGTTGAGTCAAAATGTTTTTTTTTTTTTGGGCACGGTGAGATAGCCTGAAACAAACACTATTCCATTGAAAGTTTGAAGTTTTTCGGAAAAGTA
>NW_022706388.1:0-257 GCF_011630105.1 Anneissia japonica
ATTTCCGAGCACTTAGAGGTCCATATTCTCAAAATGTTTGCACCTCAGCCCCAACTAAGTGGGCCTAAGGTCGTGTGGACTCTCACGCACCCCTACTTTAGAATTTGGGGGGGGGGTGTGGGGAGGGAAATGTAAAAAGTCTACAGCACCCGGTATTCCCCGGCGGTCACCCATCCAAGTACTAACCGGGCCCGACGTTGCTCAAATTCGGTGATCGGACGAGAACCGGTGTTTTCAACGTAGTATGGCCGAAAACA
>NW_022706388.1:265-662 GCF_011630105.1 Anneissia japonica
GAGTGGTACTTCCACTCATAGTTAATCTCGGCATATAGCATAATTATCCAATCCTGAAGCTCTGTGATTGATGACGTTTCATATCAACGCGCGCTTGTCTGGTGGTGATTTCCTCTAACTCCCCTGGCTACTCTGCTGCGCGAGAACATTTTTTACAAACACCGGTGTTGAACAATAAACCAACCATTTTACTACCGTACGGCATTAACTAGGATGCTTTAGACAGAAGAAGACTGCCGTTTTGTTCAAACGACCCTCGAATCATAGTACCTGCATGATTTTTTAAGGCATAAGAGTGCGATTTCCGGGCACTTCAAGAGGTCCATATTTTTAAAATGTTTGCATCTCAGCCTTAACTATGGTGAGCCTGAGGTCGTGTGGACTCTCACGCACACTT
>NW_022706389.1:0-1524 GCF_011630105.1 Anneissia japonica
ACACATGGATTTGCTCTCAAGCTAAAAAATATAAACTCCACTCTTATCCATCATAACGAACTCGGAGAACTAAAAGAGATTCACAATTATATATATGGGAAAATGCACAGCGATTTGATATTCAGACAATTGACAAGTATAAAACCTATTAAAATATAGACGACGTTAAAAATGTATTACCATCTGAATGTTGGGGGGAGGGGAAACAATAGAATTGTTCCTCAATTTTTTATGCTTAATATAATCTACAGTAATGTTCATATTGCATATATTTTGAGAAAGTAAAAGCCTGTAGTTACTTTTATGTTTTAAGTTCTTAAACTGGCAACATCTGGGGACTGTAGAAGTAGGGATTTTTATTTGGAAAGTGGACACTGGTCTATCCAAAATGACATGTTTAAATTATTACAACTGAAGTAAGTAACACAGAACATAAAAAAAACTGAAACGACCAGAATAATTTTCATTTTATCAAAACAAAAGTCTTATATTACTGAACAAAGTTTTTAAACTGATTGATTTGTTATGGTATATCATATAGCACAAATGTTTTCATGAACCGGGTATGGTTTCATTGCAAGAGAATAATTTTCATGCATACTACAATACTGTACATTGCATCTCTATGTTATGATTTATGAATATAATTTTAAAACTCTGTGAAAAAATATTTGTTATGGTATCTTAATATATTGTAGGACAAAGGTTGTCACAAAATTATGATATTATTGCTAGAAAACAACAATTTTTACACAATCTACTACAGGTGTATTAATGAAGTACTTTTGTTTATGTTTTTGATATACAGTAGCACCAAAGTTATGATGTTGCATAAATAAATTTTCACATACAATAATCTAATACAGTGAGTAATGAGGTGTTTGTTAAGGGTCTTGATATACAGTAAAACAACAGCTTTCATAGTTATATTATTCATTAATTTTTTTTTTAATCACAAAATCTACTACTGAACATTACATATGCCATAGATTATGAATTAAAGGTTGAACTCACTAATAACATATTTATTGCATAGAAACATTGCAAGCCCATAACTTATAAATAATAGGTTGAAATAATAAAATATATGTTGATGTTTTTTTATATACAGTAGCACCAATATTATGATATTGCATTAAAACAACTTTCACGCAATCTACTACAGTGCATTAATTACCATACTTTATAAATAAATGGTTGAACTAATAGAATATTTGTTATGTCTTTGGATATACATTAGCACTGAGGTTTTTATTAAAAATATTACTGCATAAAAGCAATTTTGCACAGTCAACTACTGTACATTGCTTTGATCCATGCATTATGAAAAAAAGTTGAACAAATGAAATATTTGTTAATGTTTTTGATATACAGTAAAACTAAGTTTATGATATAGCATAAACACGGCCTTCATACAATCTACAACAGTACAGTACATTGATTGCATGTCATACATTACGAACATCGCTTTAATCCATACAGGAATAACAGTTAAACTCCCTAATACAATATTTTGTAATGTTA
>NW_022706390.1:0-842 GCF_011630105.1 Anneissia japonica
CTCTATACTAGGCTGTACTACTACTAACCAGTATACTAGGCCAAGGTGGGTAGAAATTCTGATTTCAAGTTTTTCCGATACATAGCTCGTCATTTTAAAACAAGAATAACCACTTTGAACAACAATCAATCGGACATCAAATTTACCGCGTCGTCGTGATGAAAACTTTGAGCGCGAACAATAAAATGGCTAACAAACGATGTCACTTAAGACGTCACATATTCATAAACCAATCAGAAATGAGATGAGTATATCTTCACCAGATTCTGTGTTGAGTAGGATTTTAACATTATTTTGGTTAGCGTTAATAACCAGGAGCATTGGTAAAATAGACCAGGAAAGTGTTAAAAATATTTCACCAGGAAATATTCACCACCTATTTTTTAGAGTGTATGTGCGCATGCTCCTCTTCTCATTGCTTGCTTCTCCACAGTAGCTATAATCGGGACCTCTGCTCTGCCAATCAGATTATTTGTATTAGCAGACATTGTGTAATCTCAATGATTAAAGTTATAGTAAATGAGACCGGTATAGAAGAAACTTGTATTAATTATTTGTTAAATGTACAGGAATCAGAATGGGAATTCTTTTGAAGAGAGGAAAATGTGCTTTCATCAAATTATATTCCAGTTTAATAATCCATATAATGATAAACTTTAATGATAATGATTTTAATTGTAATAATCGTATTTTATATATAGTTGTTAAGTGATTTACAAACAATTATTTTTATATTTCTGTTACATTTGTTTCTTAGGTTTCAGACAGATGGGCATTGCCCTCTTTTGAGAAATCCTACCGGGTACTGCTTGGAATCGTTTTTTATTTTTATGTTCGTTCTT
>NW_022706391.1:0-546 GCF_011630105.1 Anneissia japonica
ATACCAGAATTTCTTCAGCTCCATAATTACGATGAAGACGGAGACGAAAAATTGACGGCTTCCGAATTTTCGAAAATTGACGTCAAACTGATGTATCAGTGGATTTATAATAGAATGGAAATGGACAAACGGACGCGGGGTAGAGTAAGCAACCAGGTTTGGGTTCACCATGAGACGGACCAGCTCTTGAAAACATTAAAGAGAAGGTAGGCATGATTTAGAATCTCTGATAAGTGAATTAGGAGAGATAGTTTGACGGCAGTTTGATGATCATAGTAATACAGTAATAAAGCAAAAGAAACTTTTAAATCGTACAATTTCGACAAGCATATGATTTTGAAATGGAACACGAGAAATAATAAAATGTGTTTGTGCCATTACAATATTAATTATCATGAGTTTCTTTATGCCATTCGCACTTCATTTCACAGGGCTGCTTCTTTAACTGGACTGCCAACGGGGCTCGTGGATACTAGTGAAGCTATGCAGGTAGGCTTATGTGACTATTGTGCCAATTTGTTGGTAGAAGTTGAAAAAACTAAGATG
>NW_022706392.1:0-579 GCF_011630105.1 Anneissia japonica
GCATTTTTATTCGCATATCGGGAGGTACCCCATAAATCTACAGGGCACTCTCCCTTTCAACTTCTATATGGTCGGGAAGTTAGAGGACCATTAAGTGTAGTTAAGGCTAACTGGATATCCGATGAATCGGCTTCCCAAGATGTAGTAGAATATTTGGTTACAATGAGACAAACTATGGCAGATTTAATGAAAGATGCAAATTGTAATATGGTTAAAAGTCAAAACACCATGGCTGCTGCCTATAACAAGAATGCAACTCTTAGGCAGTTTGATATAGGCGATAAAGTATTAATTTTCTTACCACAGGGAAATTCGAAAATGGACAGTAAATGGCAAGGTCCCTTTGTTATTACAGATAAATTAAATGATGTAAACTATGAAGTTACTCTACCTAATAATAGAAAAAGTAAACGGGTGCTTCACGTTAATATGTTGAAACCTTGGTATGAAAGGCATCATGGTGAAAAGATAGCCATGTGTCATTATGTATTCACCAATGTCAACTCACTTAATAAACTTGACACTCATGAGAATGACATGGGCATTGAGTTACATTACTGTCAAACCCAAACATGGGCA
>NW_022706393.1:0-814 GCF_011630105.1 Anneissia japonica
TAACACCCCAAGTTCCTAAATTCCTTCTTTAACATTTTCAACATTTACAGTACCATTGATTTAAACAAATTTAAGGAACTGTGGAAAGTCCCTCAATATAGTTTATTTTCTAACCAGCAAATTATTATTCTTATGATGTTGTATTAATCATTTTATAATTATAAAATACAAAATACTGTATGAAGAACTTTATTGCAATCTCAAATCAAATCCAAATAGTGGGGAAAAACATTAAAAAAACATCACATATGGGAAACATACAAATATAATAAAACAGAGTTAATTTAACAAAGTGGATTTAACAAAAAAAAATTTAGTTATGACTTCAACTATAAAAAAAATATAATGTGCTAAAAAAATTGAAATTTATGACATTTCTCCAACCAAACCCAAAATGTTTATCAGTGTAAGTTGAATTTAATGCACTTTGTGTTACACTGTAGATTTATAATAATGCATCAAGAGTACCTGAAGAATAAGTCTTTTTGGAGCCTCTTTGTTGGGATTACCAGAGAATGGGAAGCCAAATGGTGTGAAAGTAGCTGCCACAGAGGCTAAGATGAGTAGTAACATTGAGTATTTTGTGAGAGTACAGCTCTGTGCTGTGTAGATTAGACTAGTCTGCAAAGAAAAGAAATTAAAAATCAACTATAGTTCATTTATAAAAATGATAGCGTTTTATTTATATTTATTTATATTTATAGATATTTTTTATATAAAAAGTATAAATAAATTAGCTAAACACTAACGCTGTTAGTAACAACATACTGTGGAAAATGGTTAGTATCTTGAATGCTAATCCTTAATGTCCTAT
>NW_022706394.1:0-629 GCF_011630105.1 Anneissia japonica
CCATCTGACTTTTTAACGTTATTGCTTGTCGATGATGCAAAGGTCATTGGTCATATCGACTATTCAGAAAAATGGACGTTTGCTGGGTTCTTACCCATAGTATTACAATTAATTTCTGAAAACCATAATGAGACTACTTTAGCTGGTGTTAGCATTGTTAGAGTAAGTTGTTGGCAGCCAGAGGATGATAATGGTGGTACAACACAACAACGATGGTTAAGATGCTATATTACGTAATTGTTATCCGAGCCGACTTTACCGTTAAGCAAGTTAATTTACTGTTATTCTAGTGAAGTTAACCCTCTAGATACCGTCTTCGACTGACCTCAAACCGAGAATTCCCATTTTCGACTGTACATTCGAAATTTAGTGACTAAAAAATAGGTGGTTTTCAAATCGCTCTTCTGTTTTTATTTTAGCTCCAATATGTCAGAAATTTTGAACATGCATGCGTGAAGCTTTCTTCTTTCGAAATCCGTGAAGAACTCACATGCGCTTATATAAAAATGTTTAGAAATATCAATTTGAAATCGTTATTAATTTCGAAAATTTTCCGAAATGGCCGCACAAGATGTGTACACAGTTGAGGAAGCGATTGACCTGATTTTTTATTCAGACAGCGATGAAAG
>NW_022706395.1:0-1212 GCF_011630105.1 Anneissia japonica
TTGAGTCCTGGTGGACGTTTATTTTTTGGGCATATTCCCTTTCTGTTACATTCCATAAATCTTCATTAATAGTATTTTCCGAAATGTTTAATTACATAGCATTACCACAAGATGGCTTATTGTTATTTCCCATTAAGCCAACTATATATATATATGTATATTATAAAGCATAATGATAAGTCCATGTGTGTTTCGTCGAAATACAACTCAAAAGTAAAGACAACAAGATTGACTTGGTAGACTTGAAACACTAAATTTATTATTTATGTATATTATATATATGTATATATATATATATAGTCATATGCAATATATATATAGTCATTAATGTATATACACAATACGATGAAAAGGATACGAGTATCAAGAAAGCGAAAGGTTATTTTAAAAACGTAAATTTAATATGTTGTACTCCAACCCACTCATTAGGTGGATATGAAGATTTTAACTATTGAGGACGACTTATTTTCACCGCGATCAGGTACCAAGATCCTCCGTCCTTAGCTCAGTCGCTCTACTAAGCTGCAGTATGAGGCTGGAGGCTACTCCCTTGGTTTTTCTCCTTGCATTGTAAAAGTTCTCGAAGGTCAATTAACATACTGTAAGAGTTTCTTTTGCGTGGTACTGTATGTAAAACTGCACACACCACACTGCGTCGGACGTCCGACGAATCCATCACCGACTACGCGACATCTCCTCCTGATTGTCGATGGCAGAGCGAATTGTCAAAATGATCAATTCCGTCAAGCGCCCACGATCTTCGGGCGCAGTGATGTGTGCCCGGCTTTATAATGCAGTCACTGTACCGTATTGTGAACAACGTGTCCGTAACGAGGATTCAAGGGAATATTATTTAAACTTCGCAGCACCAGCTCGGTTGTTATATAGTGCCATGGATGAAACAGTTCAGTGTTTATCGAAAGTTATTTAACATCAGTGCAATCAATTATGTCATGGTATTGGTTAATAAAAGTACATAGATTGGGGAAGTATTGGCATTTGTTTTTTACGAGTCAATCGTAGGTGGAGTTAGATTTGCAACAACGTCTAGATCCACGGAACTCATAAAACAATTTTGCTTAAATACAAGTTACATGTAGTTAAATGATATAGCTCCATTATATCCTGTAGTCATGTGTCTTTAAAGTATCCAGCATTCCAGTCACAAACTTTCCGCTAAGCCCCGCGCCTTGGATAGTGTTGCTAAAATCC
>NW_022706396.1:0-1342 GCF_011630105.1 Anneissia japonica
AAAAAAAAAAAAAAAAAAAAAAAAAAATTAGGCCTAGTTTTCCTATCCCAGTACTGTAGGGCTCACTGCCTACGCCAAGCCAAATTTGTCTCAGCAATCGCTTTGTCTGGGTCTGTATGATCAGAGTCAAGCAGAACATAATGGTGAATCGAGGTTAATTTAACGTCTTAATGCTTTTAGGGATACATTAAAATAGTGTTACAGTTGAAATGAAATACGTGTTTATTGACATGAGAGTAGTACTGTATGTAACGTATGGGTTTTACCCATTTCCTTATGACTTTATTTCGGATATCAGTAGTTTCTTTGTTTAATTTTGGTTTCTTTGTTCATCACATTCACGTTGACTTCTAGATAATTAATATCATGTTTATCTTAATCATGTTACATAACGACTTCCGTAGATGTTTTAGTAAAGGAGTGAGTAGCCCTGTGTTACTACTCAGTTTTATATAGTTCCATTTTTGATTATATATTTTATTACTAAAATATGTTTAGTAATGATGATGCATTGCAATTATATATGCGTCTCATAACTAGTTGCTGGTTCAGAAGAGAATATTACTTTTATATGATTATAGCCTGATAAAGTTGTATATAGTGCGGAGGGTGATTCCGCGGGTTATATGTAATTAGGATTAGAGCGTCTCTTTTGACAACGTTTATTCACAACAAAGCCAGAAGTCGAAGGAGCAACACATTGTGTAAAGTTGTGAAGGTTGAGGTTGTCATGTACTGTATTGCCTAGGGAAGGCATAGGACTTGCAATAGTCAAGGATAAGAAGGCTCATGTTATAGAGTCACGTCGCAACGTGCAGCTTATGATAAGCTTGACGCATGCTGGCAGTCACTGCCCAGTCAAGTTGGGGGTTTTGTTTTGGTTTGTTCTTGCTACAGTTTTTACTATGATTTTGTGTTACTCCTGACACATGCTTTTGATCCTAGTTCCTATTCGAAATAAATAATTAGTCGTTGAAGTTTACTTCATCTCCATGACTGTTATTTCTCCTGTGAATTCCAACATCTCACATGTATATAGTAGCAACTAACAGTTTTATATTAATTATCAACTTGTATTTTTTAAGGCTGACAGTGCCATTTCCGGCCATCAAGAAGTCCCAATTAAAAAAAAAATCTCGTTTTGGGAGGAAGCATACCCACCCCGGCTCAGGCCTTCGACCCTCAGATAACGCTGCTCGCTATACTCCCATAAATACTTATCCCCAACAAATACTTATAGGCCCCACCCAAGTCGGACATCTTAGTCCACCCCCACCCCCTAAAATATATCCTATAGCCCTTTGGACAGGTGTCATTACATTCATAGGAAAAGCCTTTTGAT
>NW_022706397.1:0-606 GCF_011630105.1 Anneissia japonica
AGTACACTTACTGTAGGCCTACCGTTTTGCATAGTCGCACCTACACGGTGTACGGTAAGAATGGCCCCGGAAAAAATGGCCCCGGAAAAAATGGCCCGGGTAAAAATGGCCCGGGTAAAAATGGCCCCATATGACAGGTAGGTAAAAATGGCCCCAATAATCAAATTCTGAATTAAAACTGATTTTCTTGAGTCATTATATGCATTTTTTTATCTTAACTAATTTAGTTTTTAAAAGGAATCTCCCCAATAATCAAATTCTGTATTAAAACTGATTTTCTTGAGTCAATATATTTATTTTTTTATCTTAAATAATTTAGTTTTTAAAAAGAATCTAACATCAAACAAATTACCATTTACATTTTACTTTTTGCAAGAATTAATATTCAATGACAAAATTTAAATGTTAAAAAATAGCAACAACATAATCAATAAATCAACATAAATCATTTCACGAAAGCGGAATCACAATTTTCCAGAAATTCAATCTGTGTATTGGTAAACCCCACAAACAGTGGGTTAGTATGAACATCAAATTATTATTTTTTTTTTTAAAGAAAAGAGAGTTCTACAATCAAAATTATATGGTTTAGATAAGGTTTGCAGT
>NW_022706398.1:0-556 GCF_011630105.1 Anneissia japonica
CAAACCATTTTTGATGTTATTTATCTATCTGCTTCCTTTTTTTTTCAGCTAAACTATTTTTGATTAATTTTTATGTTTTTTTTCTTTCTGTTTTTTTTTATTCGTACATAAATGGTTTATTTAAAAACAACGTTTTCGATTTGATTTATCGTTCAGATGTCTCTGAATTTCTTATACAGTTATTTAAAAAACTACATTTACAAGATTGATATTTTACTTATTTTTTCTCTTTATTTTGTTAATGCAGAGGGTTTTTTAACATTTTTGTTACAACTCGTATTACTTGAACGTACGATAACTGCCGTATGGTGAAGCAGTCTATTTCTCTTGTTGCTTTTTATTTTTGTTGTACGTACTTTCTTTTTTGTAGAAAGATTATTGGTATAGTTTTTACTTTGTCTCTCATTTATGAGTAGTAGTTGTAACAATTTGGAGGACCTTTCATTTGGATGTTTTTCGTTTTCAATTAACGAAATTGTATGACCATTATAACCATTATTGGTGTTTTCTATAGAAAAGTATTTGAAGTCAATTATTAAAACGAATAGCAATACAG
>NW_022706399.1:0-582 GCF_011630105.1 Anneissia japonica
TAAAAATTGGGAGTCACCTTTTAACCTAAGGAGCTATAACTGATTAAAAATAGGTCTGATTTTAGAATAATTTCACTGTATAGCGGCAAAATACGCACAAAGATACCTATGTTTGATGCGCACGTACGGTATTGCTATTGGCCAAAAGATGACCAAAAAGAATGGAAATTTGTGAAAACAATGTCAGGAACCCAAAATATGTAAAATAACGTAATTTCTAGCTTCCGTACGTTCTGCGCACGTAAAAATGTGCGCGCGTAGTGGAAAATTTCAAAAAAATTTGAAATGCTCAAAATGGCCTAAGACGTGCTCTAATGTAGTCAAAAAGTGATATTGAGCATTTTGAAATTTTGACGCACGCATATGCGCGCGTAGTGGAGTGCACGCGTCAAATTAGGGTACAGTACATTTAACATTAACCCGAAGTTAATGCTCACTTAATACGATTTTGAAATGGCAATTGGTTAGGCTGATATTATCGATAATGTAAAAACGCAAAATTGCGCGTAGATGACGTGACGCATGACTGAGCGCGTTGAAAAGCTTACCATGACTATTCCAGACCAAGACAAATGTTCGCTG
>NW_022706400.1:0-1112 GCF_011630105.1 Anneissia japonica
TATACAGGTATATATATATTCATAGATTTTTCACGTACAATTTCATTTTTAACGTGATTAATTATGTTTGATTGTGAATTACACCATCAGCCACTGCTATCTTCAAGTCGTCTATGAAATTGGATGGACTTTGTCAAACTTTAAAAGGAAGCTGCATAAAATGTGCTATTGCATGCTTGAGGGCGCTGCAGTGCAAATTGTTCCGTTATGACGACAGACGCTGCCACTTGATGTCAGATTTTACTAATGATGAGCAGACCATGGAGTATTACAAATTGTAGAATGATTGTCGTGTAACGAGTTGCAAGAATCAATATGAAGGAACATATAAATACAAAATGCTTACGAATATTATGACATGTAAATATAGTAGTTAATTAGTCCCTTACCTAGAAGTGGCTTTCGGGCCTTGGTTGGAGTGATTTCAGTCAAAAAAAACCTTTCTTTTGAACCTTGACAATCCTTTCAGCGAACGGTGCTTCTCCCTTTTAATTACGGATCTCCTCTCACTTAATTTATCGATGTTTCTGAACCTTTTCGAATCTCTTGGCAACACTCGTTGGTAAGGTCAGACTACTAAATGTTGCATAACGTTTCAGATAAATGTTAATAGCGTATTTAAATTACAAAAGCGATATTACTGTGTTTTTATATTATTTTATGGAAAACTATATTAATGTTAATATTTTATTGTTTGTTGGTGAATTCTACTTTTTGACAGTGTTTAAGGGACCAATTGAGATAGTAACTTAGTTCAATCGTTTCTCTTACTGTTGTTTTCCTCCTCCATCCTACCTTGTTGCATCATTGACAAAATGAAATGAAATATAATAGCTATACTATAAAATATACGATATTATACTTGACGCCAATGAGTACAAATATGATCATATTTTTACAAAATTACGAAGGTTAGTCTGTTGTCTTATGTAGAAAAAGCAAAATTTTGGGTAGATTCTTGGCAATTATGTTAACAACTCTAAAAACACTACTGAATAAGAAAAAAGTGGGTGCCAGTTTTTTTTCATTAACTCCTTAGGCCTCCATTTTGAAATTCAAAATGGCCGCCTTTTTTAACCGATTTATTGGTATTAAAGAGTTTTTTAAACATT
>NW_022706401.1:0-953 GCF_011630105.1 Anneissia japonica
TTATTTAGATCGTTATGTTTCTCTTGCGGTCAATGATTATATTTATTAAGACCTAACCGTTGACAATTTTTACCACCCTTTTATTGTCTTGTGATCATTGTTTCCGAGTCTTCCTTCGGGCATTGTAAGTTGTAAACAGTTTTGTTTTCTTGAAAATTGTTTTGAAAATGTGTTCTAGACCCTATTGGAAACAATCCTCTTAGTTTAATTAGGAAATCCAGATTTTTTTGAGTACTTTAAAATTACAGATTTTCGAGAGGATAGTGTTATTATTATTATTATTTTTGTCAATGTTATCCTGTGTCACACCCATGTTTACACCAGTGTGATTTTTTTTTATCTGATGTGGCAGTATAAGGTATTATATAATTTTTACACTGTCAAGACAAATGGAATACCAGCACAGGTTTGACACAATAGGGAATTTCCGTTATACTAGGCCAAACGAATGTACAGTGATCTCAAGTCGCACTCACTTAATCTATGAACACTAGTAGAAACTCTCGGGCATAATTTAGGAAGCTTTTTTCATCACCTTTGCTTTCAAAGTAGCCCGTTTATACCAAAACCAACGATTCGGCCTACATCTAATAAGAAGAAAATACGAAGATAAATATCTGATTTATACCCGCAGAGTTCACCTTCACCTCTCATACACATATTTACAGCAGTACAAGGTATTGTATAGCAAGCCAGTTCACATTTATTTTATCATTTACAACTGCATACCTTATGTACAAGTTTCACAATTTAAAACTATAGTTTATTATTACACAACATAACCATTATAAGGGAAGAACTTGGTGTACACGGAATAGGTTTCATGACATGATTCCAGTGTTTTGGTTGGTCGATACAAACTTAATAGTATTAACTATATAGACACCATATACACAAAATGAATATTTTACAGTACTATATTTATATCCTTTTATAAAGTACAATAAAATTGC
>NW_022706402.1:0-1140 GCF_011630105.1 Anneissia japonica
AGATAATTAAATATCATGTCATTTATCACTTTGTACCCAGTGTACAAAGTGGACCATTCACGTTAAAGTATTTGTTTTTATTCAATTTCATCACTGCAGTAAAAACATTATAAATTACAAAAAAAAATCAAAAAAATCTGCTACCATTAAAAAAAAGATACACAAGAACTGCATGGGAGAACGTTCAGTAATAAATAAATTTAAAAAAAAAAAAAAAAAAAAAAAAAAAAAAAAAAAATCTGCTACCATTAAAAAAAAAGAAAGTCAAGAACACTCTAACCATAAGAACTTTATTAGGGCAGACTGAGAAAATTGTTGTCTTTGTTTTGATCATTGTTTTTTCTTTCATTGTCATGTAAATGTATATTTTGAAAATGCTAAAAAAAAACAAAAAAAAAACAAACAAACAAAAAACATTCTGGTGTAAAAACTCGCATTATCATATTTCCCCATTTTACGCAATATATAGTTAATCCCTGACACAAGGAAGTAACTGTAAAATAGCATATAATGCATTCATTCGACGATCGTACACATCAAAGCTAGATAACCACAATTCACTTGTGTTTTCCGTCAAAGGACACTACCACGGAGGAAACAAATACCTTCTCACCAGCATTTAGCCCAGTCGGCTAATCTGGTGGTGCCTGGGCCATTCACATACTTACTAATAGATAATTAAATATCATTGATATGGTCGGCATGATTCCCTTTTGTCTCCCTTCCCCCTTCCTGTTTGATCTGGAATTGGTTTGACTTAACAATGCAAGATACACCCATATCTGCATACAGTGTAAATGAGGGGACAGGAGATACTTGATGGGGGTCACTTCCCCAAATAAAATGATCATATAGAAAAAAAAATCCGAAAAAATAGGAAGGAGGGAGAAGTTATTTGAAAAGACAGTTTTAGCAGTTTTATCCAATTTTCATATATCCATTATACAAATCTTTACTGGTGTTGGTCGGTTTGATTTTCAGGGGGGGGGGGGTATCACTCTAACCATAAGATCTTTATTAGGGCAGATTGAGAAAATTGCTTTTTCGTATTTTTTGTCTTTGTTTTGATCATTGTTTTTTTCTTTCATTATCATGTAAATGTATATTTTGAAAATGCTAAATAAAAAAAAACAAAAAAAA
>NW_022706403.1:0-577 GCF_011630105.1 Anneissia japonica
GGTTCTCCCACGCTCACACGTACATTATACCCCTTCATTGCTTTTAACGTTTCACCTTTAAATTCGCTACCCGAATCGACTTGTAAAGTTTCGGGCCATGTCAACTCACGCGCATAAATCTTGTCAAAGGCTCGTGCAACCTCTGACGAGTTTTTGGTCGTTAACGGTTCCGCTTCCTTGTATCTACTCGCCACGTCGACGACCGTCAAGGCATACTTGTACGTTTTTCTTCTATACCTATCGTGCGGTAAAAAGAGTAGGTCAGCTTGATGGGCTTGGTTTACCGAGACGCTTTGCCTCGTCGGTACGCTCGGTACGTGTTTAGGTGGTGCAAGATAAATTTGCCACATGCTCTGTTTAAACAGCCACTCTTTAACAACATCTCGCGATATCTTCGTCTTGGCGACGAGTTGATCGATGGCCCCCTCACCCTTCCATAAATGTTGAGGAGCGTAGTATACACGTTCGAGTTTGCGTATTTCACGTTTCGTACTCATATTTACAAGTTTTTTACGCAAAACTTATAAATATTTTATAGACACGTACGCGATAATGCTCAATACAGCGACCAAACCGA
>NW_022706404.1:0-517 GCF_011630105.1 Anneissia japonica
ATCTCACATTACATTCTTATAAAGAATTGAGCTATGGAATTAATGGACCTCTCTTGAGCTGGCTTAAATGTTTTGTCACAAATCGCACGCAACGAACAATATATCACGGGGAGTATTCAAAATGGACGAATGTACTGTCCGGCGTCCCTCAAGGCTCAGTTGCAGGACCGCTAATGTTTAACATTTACATGAATGATCTTCACCTTCATCTAAGTACTAAGCCTCATCAATACGCTGATGATACTTTTATTTTTTGATCCATAAATTCAGTTGAAGATTCCACTTGCCTACAAGATGATTTAAACTCGATAGTTGAGTGGTCCAATAGAAACATGCTATCCTTGAATCCTGATAAATGTCAAGTGTTATCCCTTACAAGAAGAAGAAATCCGATTGCAGCCGTCTACAAAATTCGCGACAAGAAACTAGAATGTATTCCACATCTAAAGCTTTTAGGTGTCCACATATCATCAGACCTCACATGGGATTTTCATGTCGCTAAAATTACAGCCAAATG
>NW_022706405.1:0-501 GCF_011630105.1 Anneissia japonica
CATATATCCAGAATATCCAAGGAAACAAGAGAACAGGAAAGAAGGAGAAAGACACAGCAGAGAAGAAGGAACACTGAGAGATCCCGATCGGAACTCCAGCACACAGAAGTATAGTCCTATAGTCGGATAGACTTAGGATAAATGTGAATTTTCTTCAGAATGCTGTTGACTGGAAACCTTCCTGAATTAATAAGGAAGAAGAATCACTACTCTTTTGGTTTCACTATTTTCTTGACTTGGATCAGAAGAACAGTTTGATTTGTTGTAACAAATACCAGTACCAAGTGCAACCAGACGATTGCAAGTGCAAGCAATTTTGGACAACTTCCTGAACTGAACTTTGTTACCGTAGGCATTGGAACTCGCTGTTTTGCCGTATATTCTGAACTCTATTTTTGTTGGACTTCTTGCATTTATTATTATTTTACTTTCTACTAGCGTACGCTGCATTGCCGACGGTCTCACGTGAGTAGTTTGTTAGGTTAGGTTAGGTCCAATTTA
>NW_022706406.1:0-647 GCF_011630105.1 Anneissia japonica
GAGAATTTTTTTACTATTATATTGATGCCATGAATATTTGCAAATATCAGACTTGTGTCAGACATACATGTCCACCATGTAGCCAAGAAAGATGTGAGTATCAAAATCATCAATATAGCACAAGATTAAAGCATAAGTTATTAAAAATACCTCCATAACCACATTTTCAGCATTTTTGATTTCACAATGATATATGTAATCATTGGTTTACAACAGTAACCAATTCTTTCATAATGATGGTGTTTTAAACAATTTCAGATATTGATGAATGTTTAATAAACAATGGAGGCTGTGAACATATCTGTGATAACTTTCCTGGATCGTTCAACTGCACGTGTTATGATGGGTTTGATGGTACAAGTATTTGTACCGGTAAGAATCAAAATATGTTTGCCTTTGTTCAGCCACACATCATAAAAATCGTCACATAATACACTGAGGCAAGCGGTACCCTCTATTTTTCATGTATGTGAATTACTCCACATTAATAGCTTCCCACTTTATATTACTAGCTTTTAAGCGACCAATGGAAAAGTTATAGATTTTGTTTAGTTTAGTTTAGAATATACGCAAATGAAAATATAACTATTGCATATGTTGACATACTAGAGACAAAAAATTTATTCAAAACAAATATTTCTGACACC
>NW_022706407.1:0-919 GCF_011630105.1 Anneissia japonica
TCGGTTTATATTATCAATCAGCTATTTGAAATTAACCTATATGAGATTAAGAGGAATGCTTAAAAAAAGCTTATATAGGCCTATTTTAACACAGGTTATGCTTAGATAACTGTCACACACACTTCGGTTTATTTCATTATTCAGCTATTTGAAATTAATCTATATTAAATTAGGAGGAATACTTGAGACGAAGTTTATCGTGTTGTGAGAAACACGAGATCATTACCACAATTGATTGGTAATTATTTACGTTTGCGTATTTGAAATGAAGAGTGAGACCAATTTAATTCAACACGATATATCATTAAACAAATTATATAATTAACACATTATGCATTAAAAAAGTATATATAAGTTCAAACCACTCTAATAAGATTGATTTACGTAGGGCCTAAGTTTGCTTATAGCAATTCTTTACAAATAATTATTATATTTTAATATAACAAAAAGCAGTGTATTACTCATTGATATTAGTCGTATTAAAAGTTATGTACGTGTTTATCTTGTATCTTTTTTTTATGAATACATAGAATAAAATAATTTTCCAATATTTTTTAAAGAATTTGGCTCCTAAATTTAGTAGCAACTGACTATTTACCTCATTCTTAGTTGCAGTGATGTGTTTTTTGTTTTTTGTTTTTTGTTTTTTTTTTAATAAAAAGCACATAAAAAGCAAAATATATTATGGGAATATATTTGTGAAATTCGTTAGCCCGAGGTAATAGTATATAATATTTTATTAATAATTTACTAAAAATCACATCTGGAGTGGATCATAGATTTAGTAGCAACTGAGTACTTACCTCATCCACAGTTTCAATAAGGTGCGGTTCATTTTCCAGGGTGTTTCTTATTGCTGGCCAGTCCTTTCTCTCTATAGCCTGTACTAATTTGTTTCTGTGACATAACAATCAAGCAA
>NW_022706408.1:0-511 GCF_011630105.1 Anneissia japonica
CACCATTGATGTGATGTGTGCCGCTGTTAAAAAAGCGTTTTTCCAAATGAATATTATTATTATTAAGATGTTCTTTAGGCGATGTCTATACAACCAAGATATTTTCCAATTTAAATTTGTTTAGAAGACGTATATTTTTCAAACTGACTTTAAACTTAGGGCCTACGTGAACGATGAGGTCAATTCCCTGGAACAACATGTATATTTTAGGCGACCTTCAAACGTGGTGGTATTACCTCCTGGCTATTAATATTATGCAATGTGCACAACGGCCTTGAACAAAATTATGATTTTTCGCACCAGTGAATAATAATAATAGCAACAGCAACAATAATAGTAATAATGAATATTTTGTAATTATTATTATCACCACCATCAATCAATCGATCAAAAATTCACATAAATCAATCAATCAATCAATCAATCAATAAATAGATTACTTTTCATGACACCATTTTAAAAATCATTGCTTGGGCTCAAGTGAAGTGCTCTTAAATTTATCTTTATGTCT
>NW_022706409.1:0-1002 GCF_011630105.1 Anneissia japonica
TAAAGTTCTAATGTTCTTTAATCTGGTACAATCAAATACAAAATGATTGATGGTTTCCTTTGTCATGCAGTCACATAATAAGCATAAGCCTAAATTTTGAGGTGACCAGGATTCCTTTCTTCCTTCAAGAGGTAGTGAGTTAGAACGAGCTTTAAATTTTAAACTTGAAGCATGAAAGTTACACTTTTCTATTAAATACTTTTCCATTTTAGGTTCACTTTTGTATCTTATGTAATGTTTTAAGGATGATTTACTTAAAGCATTGTTATACCAACTTATGTTATCTTTTTTAATATTTTTTTCTTTGAAGCCATTAAGCCATTTTGTACAATAGTCAATGTTAGAGAACATTTGTAGATCAAATTTATTTAAAATGGATTCAATATTTTGAAGCCATTTCCAACTCAGTTTTTCTTTAAGCGCAAAGAGAGCCCTAAATAATAATCTTGGCCAGCAGTGTTCTTCCATATTTTTTAGTCTATAAAAGTAAGTTAATAATCTTTCTGATTGAATAGATTCAATTGTTTGCCAGCCAAGTTCACCATATAAGGCTTCCTTTGCGACATATCTGGGTGCTTTTAATAGGTATCTGGCCATTTGTTATTGTAAATTTTCAATTTTGTCAATAGATGTTTTGTTATTGCAAAACCATATACTGCTTGCATAATTTATAGTTGGTATTCCAATAGCCAAGTACAGAACAGGCTTACTATCTGGTTCACTGACCCTTAACACACATACACTACTACTGTAATCATATTAACCAAAGAAACTAGTAGGCCTACCGTCAGTATTTATAAATATTTTGTCTACTGTGGCTCTAGCAGAAGGAAAATCTTGAAGTCATTTAGTTTGAATACAACAATCAACTAAAGAAAGCTATTGTATAACTTCCAACACAGCATTTACAAAATACCAATAAAAATGTTATATAATAGTGGAACTAAACCTACATTGTATTCAAATTTGTGTTATAATTACCCTTAATATCTACTGCAAACT
>NW_022706410.1:0-515 GCF_011630105.1 Anneissia japonica
AAGCTTGAACCTCTCAGTGAACGTGTAAGGTATTTGCTATGAAAGCCAGTAAGAAAGATATGTTCAGTAACTGGTTTCCACGGCCAACCTCTACTCACACCATGCAACTTAGAAGGGAGAAAAGATATGGACATCATGGTATAACTACAACTAGATTAAAAAAAAAAGTCCCCTTCCTTATCTCACAAGCTTACATGAATATTTTATCTAATAATAATCAAAGAAAATACAATTGGAATTTTTAACACAGTAATCAATAATTTTTCCCCCCTTGTGTATACTGTCCTCCTAGCAAACCTGTTAGTTTATTAGGTATAGTAATTATATTTTTGTATTTGACTTGGGTTTTAGTATTTTTGTAAATGAATGGGATTTGATATATTTTTCTATTTTTGTATGTGATTATGGTTTGTATTTATGAATCGTTGTTTTTCATTGGCTATTTGTGAAGAGTGTCCCCAATTCAGCTTTTAGCTGCTAAGGAACTCTATTTTGCCAACTTGAATAATTTGAAT
>NW_022706411.1:0-1443 GCF_011630105.1 Anneissia japonica
TTATAACTCAATCGCCATCTTTTAATTTTAGTTTTTTATAACCAACTGTTGTAGCAGCCAGCGGTTGCTATAGTGATATGATCAGTATACGTGTGCGTATGCTGATTTTTGCTCATGCAGTACGCGTTTAATTAACTACACAGCAGTACAGTATGGATACGATAAATAACTAAAGAACTTGTTTGTTATGCTATTTCGATAGACTTTCGTCAAAGAAATAAGCATTTTAGCATTTGAGAGATAATACAGTCACTGACATCCTTTTTGGCCGGTGATTGCAGACGGGTAAAATTGTGCGATGATTTCATAACACGGCCTACTAGTAGTAGGAGGAGGAGGCCTGGGCAGCCTCCTGCCTGGCCTAGGCCTACATCTAAATTTGTTCCTTGAGTCTTTAAAGTGGAGAATATTCCTATTAAACGTTCTGTTTGTTTTGTTTATGAGGGTCCATTGATTCAATGAATTCATGTGTTCATACTTAATATTAAATTTGAAGTAACTTTCTTTGGGTTCAAATTAAGCATTTTTTACGAAAGAAATTTTCAATTACAATTTAATTTTTATCGCAGTGCGCGATGTATTCGTGGTGACACGAACCTAAAAAAAAATCAAGCCAAGTGTCCACTAATAGAAAAATTAGTGGACGGTGGGGAATAGGCAAATAAAATTGGGAGTTAGAGTGATGACGTCATGATTGACTTATAGTATAATTTATTTTAACAATTATTTAATCCTTTTCCTAGGATCATATTGCAGCAGGCTAATTATATAATAGTATATTTTAACATACATGTTGGTAGAGGGTCACACGTCAAATGGCAGTGTGTTTAAAAACAACTGAACACCATAATCAGGGTTCGAAGTAACGCTGGTCCGCCGGCCAATGGCTAGTAAAATGCATGGCGGACCTGTTAATTATCCCAATAACAAGTCCGCATGGCCAGTTAAAATTTCAATGAAAGTCTTACGAAATACCTATACTAATGTTTTACTCATTCACTTCTTAATGATGTCTTTACAAAATATTTCGCTATTTTCTGTTTATTGTCATGTTAATGTCAGCTACGAACAGCCTTGGGCTCAGTCATTCAAGGCGAACAGATGAACATCACGCAGTAGCTAGGCCATGGAGGAATCCATGACTAGACGTACAGAGGGAAATCACCTTCTCCGCATGTTACAGCGACAAGGAGAAGTTGATTTCCGTCTGTGTGAGCACCGTGAAGTTAAAACATCCTCATGTATCCATCACACAGTGCAACGTGGGACAAAAAGTTAAAGCCCCATTCCCGGCAAAATTTCTCTAAAAATGACTTTTTTTAGAAAATATGCATTTGCATTACTACAATTATTATAAATCATGGAAAAATATTGGCATGAATTTTAGTTTTACGCAAAAGAATAAAAAAAATGAGAAATACAGACTATTTCTCATAAAATATT
>NW_022706411.1:1715-4539 GCF_011630105.1 Anneissia japonica
CTGTCTCTTATACACAGTAAGGCTAGGCCTAGCCAGCAGCGTTGGATAGGCTAATGTTTTCGGCGCCTACGATATTTCTTCTCACGACCTATCGCAAAATCAACATGAAAAATTCATCCGCATTTATTTTTTGTGTGGAACACGAAAAATCAAATTTCAGTCTTATTTTACATTTTTTTCATTCTTAGGAATGTCTAAATTCAGTTAAACTAGCAATTCCGTATTATATTTATAAATCTTTATAACATTATACAAAAATTAGATTTAAAAAAAAAATTGAAATCTTGCCGGGAATGGGGCTTTAATAAACAACGCAACGATTTCTTGACGAAATACTGTGAATGAACCATTCGTACAGAGCATAGTCCCAATAGCGTTGTCATGGAGATTATCTATTAATTAAAATGACACACCAGTAAAATGTTAGATAAAGTGATAGTTACGCCTTCCATTGTTTTAATAAAGTACATTATCGCCTTATGAATACTTAAAAATCGATTGTAATCAACCTGAAATGAAAAAGGAACTCAAAGCAATTGTTTCTACGACGGCAGTAGCCGTTTAATTCGGATTTGGTATGTCATTAGATTCATATATTGGTCTACATGTAAATTACACTCACATTCCCCAAAAACATTGCTAATTACGGAGGAAATTTGCAGAGAATGAAATTTAAATTTGTTAGATTTATTTTAGATTTGACCACGAGGGTTTCTTATTTATTTTAATAAATTTGTTTAATTAAAAATTCAGCAAGCTGTCACGCACTATGAAACTTTGGGCGATCTGACGTTGTGACAGCCAAGCACATGGGATTTTTGCCCAGCCACATGACCCCCACGAAAAAAATTAACCAATTAGCGGGCAGAGTTTAGGAGGCGCGACCTGATATTTACAATGCATTTCGCATCGTGACCGCGAAGAATGTGTTGTGTTTACAGTTTAGAAAAAAATGTCAGACCGAAAATTCACGTAAAAACAATATAAAAGCATTCATTTTATTGGTACAGTAATTTAATTTGCTGTGCACTACAGCTAAACAAGGTACTGTACGTATTATATGTTAAATAATATGCTAGTAATAGGCTAGTCATACCGAATTCACTGACTGGGCTATGCTAAGCCAATATTAGCGCCTAGGCCCGGCCCTAACCGGCCTACCTTATTCGGAAAGGATTCAATAGAAATGTTCCACAAACCGATCTTTTCGGAAAACCGAAAAACATCGTATTGTGTGCACTGTACATACAAATAGATTCCTGTATTTATATTTTGCGGCATAATTTCATACAGAGACAACAGAACAATTTTTCTGTATCTGTCAGTGTTACTTCATTGGTGATGGCCAGCATGATTAGCATGTCACAAATATGGTATTTGGGCCTTTCGAAGTTGGCAAGATAGTGGCTAGTGAAAGGGATTGAGGACCAGTAAAAATATTAATTTACTGGTCCACATGGCTAGTTAAAAAAAACCTTAAGGGAAACCCCTGATAATTATCTAAATAATTTATACAATTAAATTAAATTAATACAAGAAATTAAGTAATCTGCAATACCAAAGTAGCATAAATTCAATTGAAGCAATTAGTAGGTCAACTTACAGTAATTCTTCATGAATATTACAGATACATAACACTATAGGCCTACTACTCACTAGTACATATAGTGCATACACTTTATTTTACTGCCATACTTGCAAATCTCTACTATTAACTATTAATATATACTTTTTGCCTTTCTATGAAAGGATACTGACTACTGTACTGTACATCACACATATATAATCACAGACCCTATATATCGTCTGAAAAATGTAAAGTTATTTTTAAGTCTTTCAAATATATATTGTATAACTGTAAAACAGCAAAAACTTCTTTACATTATATGAAATGCTTTATTTGTTCATAATATTGTTTATTATAATATTCTTTGTATTTAAAAAGAAGTTTATTTAACTACTTGTTATGGTACAACACAGTAAGCCCTATTTGTAATACATGATAATTAGATTATTGTCCTCTTTACCATTCATATTGATGCGTCTTTTGGGGAAAAATCTTGGAAGCTACGATAAATATATAATGTTATTTCCCTGATGTCATCTAAATAAAACATGGAAAACCCTGTTGAGGTTAACATCTGGTTTGTAACCTTTGAGGAAAAAACACCCCAAAATCCAAATCTAAAATTAGAGGATTCCTAAAGATCAAAAAGAATAAATTCATAAGGCTGTAACATAATAAGGATGTAACTTTTAAACAAAGGGCCAGAATTTATGCCTTTTCAGGAAGCTAAGTTGATACTTAATGAACTGAATAAAAAAATAATAGGATAAAAATCTGTGAAATTTAACAGTGTCGTAGTTTGTTTATATATTATTATTATAGTTGCAATGAACATCATGTAGTGAAAACTAGATTTTAATTCAATTTACTTTCTTTTATTCAACAACCAAACATTTGAAACAACAAATTAAAATAATAAGATATTGCTGAAGAAAAAGAGACACTTTCAAAAATCTTGCAAGCTTGACATGCAGTGTTCCTTGATAAATCTAGAAGTTTTAATATATATAATCAATTAAAATCTTAAACTACATGGACACTTAATTACCAATAAAATTATAATATTAAAATAGTGAGATTAAACAATAGTCTAGTATGGTATATCAAGTAATAACAGTGATTGACATAATATTGCTCAAATGTAACAATTAGTATAGTTTTATATTAAAACAGTCATGTAGTTAACATTTACTTAGATTCACTAAATATTGGTAGTTATTAATTTAATCTGTTAAATGTAGTTTTAATTGTTTTCAG
>NW_022706412.1:0-612 GCF_011630105.1 Anneissia japonica
CTTTTTAACATTGTCACTTTTTGCACAAAAGTGCTTATCTCGCCGAGTTGAGCTCTTAGTGCAAATTTTTGACTTACCGCCATATTTCGAATACTTTTCAGAAAAACTTCAAACTTTCAATGGAATAGTGTTTGTTTCAGCCTATCTCACTTTGCCTAACCCTAACCTTAACCCTAAACCTAACACTAACCCTAACCCTAACAATAACTCTAACCCTAACCCTAACTCTAACCCTAACACTAACTCTAACCCTAAACTAACAAAAAAAATTACATTTTTGACACAACTTTTTAACATTGTCACTTTTTGCACAAAAGTGCTTATCTCGCCGAGTTGAGCACTTAGTGCAAATTTTTGCCTTTCCGCCATCTTTCGAGTACTTTTCCGAAAAACTTCAAACTTTCAATGGAATAGTGTTTGTTTCAGCCTATCTCACTTTGCCTAACCCTAACCATAACCCTAACCCTAACCCTAACCCTAACCCTAACCCTAACCCTAACCCTAACCCTAACCCTAACCCTAACCCTAACCCTAACCCTAACCCTAACCCCACCACTTCCCACTCCACAGTTTGCTCCCTCAATTTATTGTTCTCTCAGCTACTTGACAAAC
>NW_022706413.1:0-818 GCF_011630105.1 Anneissia japonica
CCCGCTCATTAGAAGAATCGCGGCTGTTTGCTCTATTATCGCCCCGGCGTTGAGGGCGCTTGTGAAATTCATAATCTGATCTTCGACTACGACGCTGTTGTCTGTCGCTGTCGTAAGAGTTATCCTTGCGATAACCCCGTGCCCCTTTCAAATTACTATCCCAAGCCTTATGATTACGACGCCAATCACTGGCGAAAGGATCCTGATCACCCCTGTTCCTATAATTTTTAATTTGGCTTTGATAGTAGGGCTTATTTTCGGGATCACAGGAATACTCCTGATGATTGCGTGCGGGTTGAATTTCCGCTTTGCGGCTCCTGCGTTCAGGCAGCACATCCCTATCACAGGATGTATCTCGACAGGTGTTTGCACACACCCGAATATCGACCTGCTCATCCACGCGATAGCGCCTATAGCGGTCGTTCTCAATCACACCCCGAATTAACCTCTCACTACTACGTCCACGACTATTCCCGTCCCTTTCACCAACACACCCAGACCTCCCCTGGAAGGAAAAATCTGGAACAGCAGTTGGTAATGAATGTCGTCCACCTGCATTCTCGTCATTGAGCAAGGTGGGGTTTGCTGGCATTACCCTATTGGTGTCATGACGGGCAGCAACTGTGGCACCCTGATGGAAACCCCCCTGGTGTTCCATGGGTGAAATCATGGGGAGAGGGGGCAATGTGCTCTCCTCCAAGAGTGATGGTGCCATAGCCACAGATGGCGTAGCAGTTACAGTTTGAAACTGTGCAGGAAACGCCATATTACTGGCGGTTACGGAAGAATCGATAGTCACCGCTGTTGTGGTAACCGCA
>NW_022706414.1:0-5412 GCF_011630105.1 Anneissia japonica
ACATTTTGAGAAATTTACGCCTACGTTTTGATAAATTATACATTGAATTTTGCAATTACATTTTTGATTTTAACATGGACTTTTGCTGCGTATGGCACCCCATACAAGTGCACGCTGAAGAGCTAAACTAAAACACTGCCAATGTGTGGGTTTGTGTATATGCAAACGCAAATGCAATAGCGGCGAATACCGCGTATTGATAGACAGCAGGGTTGCCATTTGGCCTTTTTTGACGGCCAGATTCCTCAAATCTGGCCGTATAAAAATTTGCCTGGCCGTAACGTTTGAAAAGTCACGGCCAAACGCTATTTAGCGGAATTTGGTCAAATTTTGTAAAAAGTTTACATTTTTTTTCAATATAGGCCTAATAAAACGTAGGCTTGTTTTGGATATGTTGTTATTTTTTTACAAAACCTTTGATTCTAATCATGTACCTGTACATTAAACGTTCGTATTCGTACTAGCAATAAACACATGTTAATGCCCCCACCCCCTCCCTTTGGCCTAGTTGGCGTAAGAGAGTTTATTATTTAAAAAATTAGCAATAACATTTAATTATTTAAATTGTTCGGATGAAATATGTATTTTTTATGACGTTTATTCTCGTTTAGAACTTTATGAAGACATTTAATTCCAAATTTGTACCATATATTGTGTTTCTTTGTATATGTTCCTGCATAGTTTCTATCTCTTTTGTTTGAGAATTGAATAAGATAAAATATATTGTATAGCCGCTGCCGTGTTGTTTATGTGAAGTGCCATATAAATGCTCGATGTGATCATTCGGGTCCAATGGCACTTACAATTTCGAGCAGATGTTGCTGAGACTTCTTCGAAGTTACTCTGAAGTTAGGTTGTATAAGAATCATGAATAAGATAGTTCTGATAGCGACATTGATTTATTGTTTTAATAATAACAATAACATTCAGAATCTAGAAAGTTTTAGACAAAAAGTATATATTAGGCCAGGTAAAAAAAAAAACATGTTTCGCGTCCCCGCCCGCATCGTTTTTTTTCGCCCGCCTTGATTTTTTTTTTTAATTTTTAATTTTTGGAAAATTCATGAAAATAAAGAAAAAATATATCGAAAATTTAGAATTAAATGTTGGAAAATAAATACCCTAGCCTAAAATAGTGCAATATCTTCGTCTAACCTTTCGTATAGTAAAGCTATGCCTAGGCTAGCCCAATATCTCTACCTAGGCTAGCCCGATATCTCTAGGCTAGGCCTAGGCCGTCGCCTACTCTGGGCGTCAGGCGGCAAATCTCGATGTCACTTCACTAGAGCGCGTTTGTCATGCATACAATTGCCGTATTCGATTGGGACTATAACGTTGAGTATGTTATCCTGTTGAGTACAAAACTCAACGATAAATTCCGAGCGTTAACTTCGTTGAGCAGTTTCCGTTGAGCAGAGCACGAAAGTCCCAACGGCCGATGATTTCCGATGAATTCTGGAATTTCCCGTTATACTGGCCCTCTATGTCAGATTGTATGGAATAGTTTCATGTGAAGACGTCTGAGACGTAACATCGGGAACATTCCGATTGTATACAGTAACAATGATTCCTAAATGCGATTGGTAAACCGAGGCTATCATATTTTCGCTGCCATACCAATTTAAGAGTTAATTACCATACTATAATACTACATTTTATTACTAGAGTCTAATTCTGCTGAACTATTTAGTTGTTTTAATAAATTTCATAAACAATTTATAAGTAAACAAGTGATAGACATGCAGAGCCAGTGTGTGCAATTATATTTAAAACAGATTTTTTTTATATTTAAACTTTGTAACCGGTACCGTACCTATATTGCAATATCATCACTGTGAATAGAAAGATTTGTAAAGTTTTCAAGACACTCAACAATGAAAAACACCTTGCCAATATTAAACTGTAGATGTTTTCCATTCTAGATTTTACTTTCTGTACATATGCCATATATCTGTAAAAGAAAAGTTTACTTAGTTTTCACCATAATACTGTACTTACTAGATTTAATAGATAAGCCAAAGCTGTACTATATAGTTGTTTAATATATTTCATAAAAATGATGTATACTCAGGATGAATGTGCGCAATTTTGTTTGATTCAGGTTACTTTACAACTTTAATTATAAAAACAAAAACAGTGAAAGATTAGCATTGTTCTGTGTATATCATTTTAATTTCTTCAATATCAAACAAATGACAGTTGATTTTCGTGTAATTTTTGTATTTTAAATGAATATTATGTACCCACAATTGTCTTCGATTCGGATTAAAATCTGGCCGAATTTTAGCATATATTAAAAAAAGTTTGGCCGAACTTGGCCGTGAGATGGCGTGTGTTTGGCCGTGTAGCCTGTCGGCTACAGTATCTGGCAACCCTGATAGGCAGTGCAGTGTATTGTTCTCACTAAGTGATGAATATCTTTGAATACCGCATACACTACCAATGATGTCGTAAATAATGTTCCCACTAACTGACGAATATCTTAATTAGCTAATCAATAATTAATTATGAGAATAATACAAACATTGCGATTAATAACTACTGTACAATTTATTTTAATATATTGTACATAATACAAAAAGAATCCTGTTACGATTTTTTTCTGGTCAGAAATTTGCACCAAGAAAGTGTAAATTTTCATTCCCGATTTTCTCGAAAGTGACTTTTTGCGTATTCGTCGGTTCGTGGGAACAGCGACGATATCATTTACTTTAAAATGACAGTTAAATGAACTCAATCAGATGTCTGAAAGCAAAGTTATGACCGTTTGAATAATTACCATCTTATCGACTTTCTTAAATCAAGTTTTGAGAAAAATGCCTTTAATTTCGGCATGGTTTCTATTCATTTTTCACTCCCATCCGAAAATGGCTAAATTTTACCTTTTACAGTTGGAATTTTAAATTCAAACTTCAGGAATAGTAAGAATAATAGTTATATTTATTACACAAAAACCAAATTCACACAAAATTCATGTTCATTGCCTATTATAGCTATTCAGGCTTATTTCAATACATCGCAGCCCATTATGTGTGGATAAATTAGTATAAGATAGTATAATACAGTACATACACCAAGTATCGAAATGCACGCCATCGTGTCGGGATTCAATATTTCAACATTAAATCATCATCTTAAACCATCATTCCTGATGATGACATACGGTAATTAATGTCAAAATATTGATTCCCGACACGATGGCGTGCATTTCGATTCTTGGAGTATCTTATCTGAGATTAATCAGTGGACCTTTCGGTTTTATAGGTTAGTATAGTACTTAAGAAGGAATCATGTTTGATCGCTTGCTTAATTTAGAAGGGCTAAACTAATGGTCTCTTCAACAATGCCTGTTGGATAGGTATTGGATTTGGCACGGCCCTGGGTCGCATATAAGTAGACCTAGCCCCTATGAAAGGCAGAGGGGGAATGATAGGCGTACTCTAGGTAGTTATGTGCCTCAGCCATAGCCATATTTTGCAACATAAATTTGAATCTCTTAAACCTGATTTTATCGGGAAAGCGGCATTGTGGTTGAGTTTATGATACAGGTTCGTCAACGTCTCCGAACGACACCGCCGCACGACGTTAATCTTAACGGATGATGGCATAATGTATTCATCTTGTGTTGCGGAGTACGTTATTTTCAGGATTTTACGCGCTCGACGTACGTTAGTTACGGATTTGCGCATACGTATTTCGATTTGTTTACAAAAGGGGCGGAGTTATCGCGTTGCATGTTGGGTACTAACATTAAAGTTAAACGAAAACTACCTAATATAAGATAAAGACGTAAAGATGGGATTTTTTTGTTCCTGGAGCTGATTTACATCAGCCAAATCTTTATTGAAACTGATCTAATTACTATATTAACTAGAGCAGTCACTCCATAAAGTAAATACCTCCGCCTGGGCCTGATTACGGAAACAATACGACCGCCGAGTATGATGGGCGATTCCATTATTTTCCGCCTGAATACCAATCATGTGCAGGCTGCGCCATTTAATTATTTTCTTTTACGCTCGGGGTGAAAATAAATTCGAATTTCCGTGAACGTGACCATGTCCTTTCAATTTTCATCCCAAAATGCACACATGAATTTTTGAGCTGGTCCTTAATTACTTTAACATGGGTGCACTGGACAGAGTGGCCACACCTTAACCTAAAGTTATTCTAATCAGTGTTCTATTCTGACCCATCAATGGTACTGTACAATACACATAATAAAGTAACCTCTCTTTAAAGACCACATTTCTTTGTGTCATCTATATGTTATTGTTAACTCATCGTAAGACCATTGATTGTGATACATTCGTGACTTTAAGTTATTAAATTATAAATTAATTAAATTATTTATTAATTAGGTCAATCAATGTTACAACAATTTCATCAACACAAAGGTATTTAACACTAAATATGTAATAGGCCTATCCTTTTTTATATATTTAAACTGTCTATCACCTTAAATGGTTATTCCACTTATCATC
This sequence comes from Anneissia japonica, assembly GCF_011630105.1. Lineage (NCBI taxonomy): Eukaryota > Metazoa > Echinodermata > Crinoidea > Comatulida > Comatulidae > Anneissia > Anneissia japonica. The sequence continues at coordinate 4,485 of NW_022706414.1, forward strand.
CTCTTATAATAATAATGTATTTATAGGACATTCATTGTGAGTGACAGTGGCCCTGTTTGAGTTTTCTTGTAATTTTTGCCATGTTATTTTTCCTTGAAATTTGTTTAATAGTGTTCATGTTTTGTTTTGCTCTTTAGTAATATATTTATTTATTTCTTGTTGTATTGTCTCCACCTGAAGAATTTCTAGAACATTTCTACTACTTGTATTAAAACCTTGCTTCAACCTGCCAGCGTGTGACTTCTGGTAGTTACCGCACTATATCGTCAGTGCCAAGTTTCTGCCCGCAATACTAATATCTCACAGGAACTATCGTATTCTCCATAGTCACGCAAGCCGTTTAACATTACCATGGATACAACACATGATAATTTTTAATTTAAAATCTATATTTTCGAATCAATGACACATGAAACCATATCAACAGACCTCTTTGTTCATATCTACGATTATAATAAGGAATGAACTACGGTATGTTTGATACGATTTACATCATCTTATTCCTCCTCTATATTGAGCACTTTGTTATTATTATTTGTGTTCCCAGTGCTAAGCAGCAACTTGATTTGAATATTATTTACTATGATTTACCAGCTGCTACATAATACGTATAGCTTAAATATTGGCTCCACTATGTGTGAGCCCTCAAGTTGCATGAAAGGAAAGACACAATTATGGTCTTTGATCAATAATGATATCGTACGGCCTCTGTGGTCTAAACGGTATGACGGTCGCCGAGATAGCAACAGATTGCGGGTACCGTCTCCACCAAAGACCTCTTTTTCCATACAACCAACTATAAAGGAATTTTCGTTGATGAACTGTGTTTGATACGATTCATAAGATCATGTTCCTATAATATTATATTAGAGCACTGTATTATTCTATTTGATTTATACATTATTTGTGTTCTTGAGCAAAGCAGCAA
>NW_022706414.1:6095-16500 GCF_011630105.1 Anneissia japonica
AACTAACGGTAATAAAAACAACAATAATAATAACAACAATGACAACAATAATAACAGCAATAATAATAATTATTACAATGTAGTACCAGTAAATGACTTGTGGCCGAGTTGACTTGTGGCCGAGTTGATTTGTGGCCGAGATGACTTGTGGCCGAGTTGACTGTAGCCAAATTTTTTGTGGCCGAGTTGGATCGAATTCTAGGCTACACCTTCGGCGGTGTTTCTACACTCTACATCCTCCAGCTTACTCAGTAAAAAAGACGAAAGGCCCGTTTTTGTGTAGTTGCCAGGCAGGTCAAGATACCTGCCTAGTAGGGTAGGCCGGTTATTCTACAAAAAGTACAATGAGACTATTTTCTATAAGCGTTGGCTTAGCTAGATCGGCCTTGGTTAGGCTTCTTAATCATAATAGCCATTAATAATTTCAGGAGACTCTGATGTAAGTTATGATGACTTCTCAATATCAGCCGCCGCGAAAGGTCAACTGCTCGGAATCTGTATGAAATGCCATATAGGCATTATTCTACAAGAGCTATTGTCGTAGTGGCTTCATGCTTTGGTAGTCCTATTTTAAGCCGGCGCTACCTTGTAGAATTTTGTCGTAGTGGTTTCATGCTTTGGTAGTCCTATTTTAAGCCGGCGCTACCTTGTGGAATTTTTTCTGGTCCAGGAAGCTGTTATTTTTTTCTTTTCTTTTCCTAATTGCGAAGTTATTCCATAACCTGGTCCAATGACAATAAATGCATCGTCACTAGAAACACGTCTAGTGGTAACAACAAGTCTTGTGACATCAGCAGTGGACATTAATCCACTACAACAACAAGAATCATGTCTGTGAATAAGACCTTTTAAATAGCAGGAGCAGATTCATAAACACAGCGGTACACAAGCACACTGCACATTGCAAGAAATGCATTGAAACAATTGCATACATTAAACCTTGATTAAACGATTTGGCTCGCTGCTGGCGTTTTTTTGTTTTTGTTTTTGTTTTTTTTTTTTTCTCATTGGCAATGGCCTTCGCTCAAAGATATTTACTTTAATATTTGTTAAAATATTTCAGGTTCTACAAAATTTTGCTAGGTCTGAACTAGCAATACAAGGCGGCTGTACCAGAAGATTCTTTGCAACATCCTCTTATAAAAGCAATTGCTATGAATTAAGGACCTATGCTGTTTTGCCAAATGCATTTCCTGACTTTGTAAAGCTTACCAATGAGATGCTGCATCTTCGCCTTGCTCATTCAAAACTCATTGGGTATTGGTTGGCTGATCTTGGTGCCTTGAATCAGGCAGTTCATATCTGGGAATACGGTGAGTACTGTTCAATGTAATATACATTCAATAGGCTAGATACAGAAGCTGATTTTATTAACATGACTGAAAATCTTAATCTGAATAAAAATTAAACTGCACAATCATTCATGTTTAACAAAACTGCTAATTCACTCCAATCTCCAAGGCCATTTTAGAGAGTTTTCAATAGATTGTAAAAAAAAAAAAATAATTTTGATTAGGCCTATCAATAGATTTGATTATTGGTGGAAACATAAAGCAGTTATGCTTTCTAAAAATAACTTGACCTAGATTGAAATATTGAGTGGTCTAATTATACCCCCAAAACACAACACATTTGTATTTCATTTGCTGTTGTTCATTTTTACTGATTTTCCTTGAGGCAGACTGCCATGATCTTTTTTTTTTTGTGGACAAAGACTTGACTTAACTTGACTTTATTTGGCCTCAAAAAGCAACATGAAAAATCAATTCAAAAGAAAAAAGTTAAAAGCACCAGGTTAAAACATTAAAAAGGTGAAAACACAAGCAAACAGGTCATCATTAAAAAAAAAGAAAAAATCAAGAGAAAGAAAGAAGACAGAATGACAAGGGACGAAAAGATGCCAGGAACGCCCATAAAGTCCTAAGACTTAATTCCAATGGTGTCCTTAAAAAGTAAGAGACGAGAAACACACAAGACAAAAAACACTTAATTATATAAAAGAGATGAAGAAATAAATTTAAAGCACTAAAAACGTTATCTTTAAGACAGCAGTAGTGGTGTAAGAATTTGCCCGGGAAGGAGGTCAGTGGGCCGATGTTCCCAACTAGAAGGCCAATTTTTCCAATGATAGCCTTCTGAAATGGTCTAGGGGAAGCCCGTTCTTCCGGGAATCTGACAATTTAGGGTTTGTAAGTTCACTGACTGGCGGTGATATAAAGTGTATATTGAAAATTATGCCGCATGCAACACGTCAGCCTTAAAGCATGTACCAGTCTTATGAAATCGGTCCAACACATTCTACATCAGTAATGTACAGTACATTGTAATTTCCTACAACAAAAATTGTCTGCAATCTTCAAATGCATTTTTAAATTGTTACTGTAGATAGTTACACTCATCGCAAGGAAGTACGGGCTAATTTAGCTGCTGATCAGACCTGGTTGAGTACTTACCTAATGAAGATGTTAAAAATGTTGGCATGGCAGGACAATGCAACTATGAACCAAGTGCCTTGGTGCTCTATAGAATCACAACCATTTAAAGAAGCAGGTAGGAAACGCATGATTCTCTCCCATTAAGCATTATACCAAATGTCATCATTGTTTAATATCATAATTTATTATCAAGTTGTAAGCCTTCATATAGTTTGTGAAATAAAATTAGTAATAAACAATATTGACTTCTTTCAGGTGTTTATGAACTGAAAGAAATGTTAATGAAGCCAGGTGGACCCCAGGTGTGGGGTGATGCTATGAAACGGTCAGTATTAACACAAGCCGAAGCACATAGTAAACACAAGTATGGCAAGCTTATGGGAGCTTGGAGTGGAGACTTTGGCCAAAGCTCTTCATGTAAGTTGTGATCCTAGTAGGGAAGTGAATGGATGGGGTAGGTGGGTGGGTACATGCATGTTACTTGGTACGAAATGTATCTATAAAATATTTAATTTTACTTCATTTTTCTGGTGATGTGTTTTTAAGCCCGCAATTGATTGTCTTTATGGCATTTATGTTTGAATTTATGTTGTCTACCTGATACGTTCCTACTAGTATCACATCGTCTCTTTTCTTTGTTATAATGGCTTCTTTGCTGATTGAATTTTTGTTTAGAAGTAGATATTCATGGCTCATAATATAAATGCATTTCTTTTATCCATAGTTTATCAATTGTGGAACTATGAAAGTCTTGATCATCGCCTGAAGCAGAAAGCAGAAATTGAAAGCCTACCTGAAGTCAGAGAAACAGGTGCTCAAATATCATTAAATATACCGCAGCAACATCCCGGTTGGGGCACCTATTATTTTACACTTGCAGATTCCTCTTTAACATTAAAAATGTATTTTTATATATTTATAGCATTATATAGATTAAAAGGCAAAATACTGAAAAACAACAATGCTGTGGGAAACAATGGCTGGATCTCAGTAGAGATACAAAAATGATAAGCAACAGCTAAAAAGTAGACGTAAGTAAACAGCCAGAAATAGAACCAGAGCTTTCGGACAACACTAGTCCTTCCTCAGTGGCGAGTGAGTGAGGGTAGAAAAAGCTAGATAGTATAAAGTGAGAATTTTGTAAACAATAGGCTGGGTGAGATTAGAATAAACAGCCTAAACAAGTAAACAGGAAGGCCAGAACTAAACTTTAGAGGCAAGCCTCAATAAATAAGCCAAATGATATAGCATTATATATATATATGTGTATATATATATATATATACATATATATATATATTTGCATTATATGGCCGTTTGCTGTTTTATGGGTTTTTCTCATTTGTCTTCCAAACGTATATATTATTTAAGAATCTCTATTGAGATCCAGCACCGCCATTGATGCACGGTAGAGATTGCATAGACTTTAGATCTCTGATCTTGTTCACAAATTCACGGACTAGTGCTGTCTTGTAAGAATTTTGTAGGACGCGTTAAGAATGACAAAATATTCTCTGTATCTACTGGAACCAAACCGCATAGCTTATATTCCACTATTTGCATTCACACCTGGGATGTGTGTATATATTGCCTTGGTTTGGTTCTGTAATCATTAATGGTCGTGGGACTAGTTTGGGCCCTACCTAAGCTGGTCGAACGTTTCATTTGGGTCTGTACCCTAGCTGCACTGATGAGGCCTGGAAGGCCGAAACGGATCCATCTGCAGATATTGGGATTCCTTCCAGTGGATGCTTTCGTTTTAATTTTAAATTGTTTTGCATTATATAGCCGTTTGCTGTTTTATGGGTTTTTCCCATTTGCCTTCCAAACTTTACCTTTTGGGTAATTTCTAATTAATATTGCATGGAATATTTGTATTTATTAAATATTCCATTAGATTTTTTTAAAACTAATAATGACTTTATATTGACAACTTGTAAGTCACATGATTAAATACGCCATTTTTGAGCTGTAGCATTACAATATGGGGCAAAGACAAGCCAAACCAGTCACTCCTCGCAAATCGTGTTTCAGAGAAAATGGCCAAAACATGCTGAAATGTCAAATTTTTAAAAATCAATTTTATTGCACTAAACTAACATTTATATATCTACACATCTTTTTAAGGATTTAAAGATAGTTTTTTATAAAATAGATTTTTAAAAATTTGACATTTCAGAATGTTTTGGCCATTTTCTCTGAAACACGATTTGCGACGAGTGACTGGTTTGGCTTGTCTTTGCCACATATGCAAATTCTGTATCAAATCTAATTTAGGATGTTCTATTTTCATATGTTTAGAACTAAATACTTTTTATTTACATATTTTTTTTTTTATATTAAAGGTGCAGCAGTTGAGAGGTTTATGACAGAGCATGTAACGTCAAAAGCACTTCTTCCAATGCCGTTTTCTCCTTTAAAGTGAACATCTTAATAAAGATATACTGCCAGCCAAGATGACAGTGAGCCTTATAATTTCATAACTAAACTTTAAGTAGGTCATTAAAATTATTCACATATGTTATACATTCAAGAAAACCAGATCGGGTGAGAAATCAGTACCTGTTTCGTCATCTTTCGTAAGTTGTTTACGTCACGTAAATACAGTAGCCCATCTATTCTGTACCGCAGTGCTTATGTCTAAGAAAAATCGCGGCAGGCCGTAAAAGAACCAGTCATTAAGTTCAAAACAGCAATAAATAGCATGTTTTAGAAATCGATCAGGTAAAAATAAAGATACACCTCGGTACAAGCCATTGTATAAGCTCAGCCTAATCATACTGGGCTAGCCTAGCCCTACAGTCATAGGCTAGACCTAGGTTCAGGTTTAGTTTAGTTAGCTAGGGCCTACCCTCTCTCTCTCTCTCGAATCCGGGTCGGATCAATATGGCTCTTCTTCCGCAATGCCATAGTGCATTAAGTTTAGGGCTAAGCCAGCTCCACCAATCAATACTTTGAATTTACGTAAGTACGCAACTCAATATGCATGCATCCTCCTATTTTATTCAGGAGAAACATTTCTCATGCCAAAATAGGCTAAGCTTACTGTATATATGCTGTATTTGCATGTACAAGAGGGTAACCCTATCAATACAACAGGCCCGAATCCAGTAGGGGAGAGGGAGCGCACATGGAAGGGGGGTGGGGGGAATATGTCCCGTTTTGCCACAATTTTTTAAATTTCAGTGCAATGTTATGTGCTACTCGCTTATTTATTTTAAAACTGTTCTGCCCACCCCCCTCCCCCACCCCCTTTGATAAATTCTTGATCAAACTGCACAACAATTCCACACAAGGACTATTCAGCAGAGACACTCAAAACATTAAAGACAAAGACATCCTTTAGAAAATAAATGACATGGTAACCATAACATCGATTGCATCCTCTTAAATATAATTCTTTTAGAATAGATACTCTGAAAGTGTTTTAAATATGAAATACATAATAATAATCAAACGTTTGTAATCATATTCAAAATAGAATCAGATACGTTTTAAAGTGAACTTGAGGGATCAGTAATAAACAGACTGGAAAATTCTTAATTATTAACTTTCTAAACTTAATTTTTGAAAAACACCTTTTTTTTTTTTTTTTTGATAGAAATCAATAATAGCCTATTCCATTGTATATTGTCAGCCAAAGATGTGTGATGTAATCAGTTCAGTATAGTTTCGTTTGTTCTTATTTTGACAGTATTATCTTTAGATTGTTATTATGTAATTTAATATAGAAATTTCAAAAATGTAGATTACAAAGAGAAGTGTGTCTTCACACAATACGATAGCGACATCCATGGCGTAAATAAATGACTATTTTCAAACTTGACTGAATTTCAGAAAATGTTTTTGTTAGGTGTATTTGAGACGAATTAGACTAATATTTTTCTCGTTTTCTTGACATAATAGTTATCACAGTCATCGAACTTGGTAACAGTTATTTATTAATTTTATTTTTTTTTTCAAATACAATACTTATTTAATGTCAATGGCCGTATTCGACTGGTCGTTTATCGGTAAACCACACCCACCTGCGCAGTAGTAAAATCCAGTCGAATGGAAAACTGGTAAATACTCGACAAAACAAAATGGCGGCATAGTTACCGCGATACACGCTGTGTAATCAAGGTTTCTTCGGCTTGTGGCAGCATGGGTTTATTTTCGTGAAAAATTTCCATCCACTTTTTGAATTCTGTTAACCTACAATTATTTTTTTTGACTTCATGTGGGTAAATATTATAATTTTTATTTTCTGAAATTTAATCTAAATTATATTAATGCAAATGTTGTTGCTAAACTAACTAATCGGCCACGTTTGTTTTGGTCATATGGATAACTTAACACTGATTAACGCACTATGGTTTACGTTAATTTTTGTTGTCAACGAAGTCTATTTTACAAACCAGTCAAATAAAAATAATACTCAACGAAAAATTGTAGTCAACGGAATGAACCAGTCAAATAAGCCCAATGTTTCTATAGTTGACAAGTTCTATTTTTATATTTAAAAAAAAAACCCAAAATATTTTTGGATTTCAACTACAATGTAAATGCAAATCATGTCCACAAAATTTACAATTTTAAATTTATCATTTATTGTATTTATAGTAACAATTGGTGTTTATCTATTGTTACTATGTGCATTCTGGATATCATTATTTAAGAATGTGTTATTTTAAAAAATAGGAAATATATATTTGCATTCAGTCTTTTGATTAGTTTTTAATAATTTATTTTTGTAAGACACTGGCTTCTATGACGAGCTTCATTATAACGGAGTCGGAGTGGAATCAGTTAGGCAAATGAAACTTCTGGGCATAACAATTCAGGAAAACTTAAAATGCGATGTCCATATCAACGGAACAGTAAGGCCAATAGAACATTGCATATGTTGTCAGTTTTAAAAGAAAATTGGAGCACGTGTGTCTCAAATCATTTATACGCCCTATCATCGAAGTGGCACTCCTCCCTTACTTCCGGACTGAGGCTGTCCAGGAAAAAGTTTTAAGAATTGTTCTGGGGCGGCAGTACTTCTCTTATACTGCCGCTCAGCTTGAGCAGTTTTCTCTGGAGAGACCCTGTGACCGCCGTTTATATCTCGTCCGGAAGTTTGGGGGACAGTCCGTAGAAATATGGATGATATTCTTTCCATGACCCGTTCTGAAGCAACTTAAAAAAAACTAAGAAACGCTAGCAAACTATCAGTGTCGTATGGAAAGATTTAAAAAATCAACATTACCCTTTTTAATTAAAAATGACTTTTGTATGACGAATTTGTATATTTTAATAAACTGTAGTTTTAATAATAATTATGTATATAATATATATATATATATGTATATATATGTTATATGTATGTCCTTGTATTTGGTTTTTAATGTATTTCTTAAGATTGATTTTGTAAATTGACTCAATTTAGTTTTGTACTGCAATGTCCCAAAAAAAAAAACAGAATGAATGAATAAATGAATCTTACTAATATAACTCAAATCATGAATATTATAGATCCAAACGATCGACGGGATATACTGTAATAAACAACACGAGTTTGAAAGCAAGAAGGTTTAATCAATATGTTTATGCTGTATCACACTGCAGTCATCTTCAGTAACTAAAAGAACTTAAAACTTAGGAGGAACTCAACATTACCCTTTTAAATTAAAACTGATTTGGTGTAAACAAATAAAAAATTATATATTGTGACAATTATTTATATTTTCTCACGAATTTGTATATTTTAATAAATTATAGTTTTGTTAATAATTATATATACACACACACGCACACCTTTGTGTGCGTGTGTGTGGGTGGGTGGGTAGGTGTGTGTGTGTGTGTATGTATGTCCGTAACACATGAATTTACTACTGCAAGCTACTAAATGTTAATTTAAATTAAAACAATTTTAAATAAGGGGAAATAAGATTTTGACGTTCAAAATTTTGGAAGATTAGCCTTGCATTTTACTCCGTTTATAGGCAACCAACTAGATGCAGTATCAAGACCATAAAAAGCAGAAAAATTAGGAATTCCGACAATGAAGCAGGGGGTCGTCTTATACGTGAGTATATACGGTGTCTTGAGGACAAGCGTTGCGCATAGTCATAAGGAAAACTTGAGAATTGCTGGATAAACAAGGCCTGTTTGGAACCGTCCATTTTCAATCGCGGAATAATTTCTTCATAATGATTAACCGTGAGTTATCAGTAAAAATTTCTCTGGGTATAGTTATGCTCAAAGAAATGAAGGAATAAATAAAAGTGGGACGACCCCACAAAAGAGAAAAAAAAAATTTAACTGGGTATGCTGATTTAGCCTTACTTTTTTTCTTTTTCTTTTTTTAATTGAGGAATACCCAGCCAAATTTTTTCTATAAAAAAAAAAACGTGTTTCATAAGAAATTTGCATAAATTCAATTAATAATTAATGTTTTTTTTTATCAATCACCGTTCAGAAAATATGGCACTTAATATTCCAATCGTCGCGCATTATGCACGGTACTGAACGCGCTCTATCCACTAGCCAACCAGGGACCTCCCTGAGCTGGTGCTACTTGCACGCACAAGAGGCATACACCAAGATCCTGCAGTTCGCTTGCCTTGAAAGCGGTGCCTCACGATGTGCGATTATACAAGTACTGTTCCCCATGGGAACATTGTGGAACTGCCTGCGGTTCGACACTTCGGTATTTATTGTTGTTGAATAAAATAAATATACTTTAGCAGGCCCGTAGCCAGGCTCTTCCAAGGAGGGGGGGGGGGGGGTGGGTTGAGGGGGGGGGGGGGTGGATTCTGGGCGTGAGGTCCACAGTCAGTGCCCCGGTGGGGTTGGCGAAACTCCCAAAGCAAGAGGAATTTTGTGCTTTACAGGTCTAAATAATGCTATAAGCAGATGTGTTTGAAAATATCTGTGTCTGGGTAGGTCTGCAGTGCATTAGTTGGATTGGAGGACTTATTTGGGAAATTTAAAGAGGGGGTTTCACCAGAAAAGAGGGGGATTTTGCTAGAAAAGGGGGTTCTCCCGAACCATAAACCGCCTCCCCCCCCCCCCCGCATACGGGCCTGCTTATGTAGGCCTACTTATTTTTAGTTCAATTGCTTTTTTCCTAAGCGTGGCGGTCATTTCGTTTTCCCGCCTAAGCGTGGCGGGACCGCCACGCTTAAGTGTAGCTAGCGAGATCCTTGGTATTGATAGTATAAGAAACAGCATTTAATCAGGACGCAGTGCTCCGGAACGCCACCGTCAATGGGGTGTGCGAAGCACAACTCGGAGTGAGAAGTGGAACGTGAAATTTCGAGGTTCCCGGAACGCCGCCCTCAGCGGCGTGTGCGAGGCGCAACTCGGAGTCAGAAGTGGAACGTGAAATTTATATGGTTTTTATAGTCAGATTTGCGAGAAAAACTTTAGCTACCCGTATTTCTCGACTGAGACGTCAGTGGGAGCTGTAATTTGTATGGCAAGGAGATAGTGCTACACGCATTCATGCATTACATATAGTTTCATCTTGCTGTACTCCAACATCACTAGCGCATGGTAACAACCAACTGACTGCAGACAATTTCCGGTCGCACATTACTCTCGATAACGCAGCACCCCTAGTTCCGTCACCTCTGGTTATTTGAGTAGTGTGATAATATGACGTGTTGTAGCATGCGTACAAAAATTTACTGATTCTAAATTAGCGTTTAGAAATCACGTTTTACGTTCGGCATTAAGACAGTTTTTCGATGTATTGTTTTAACAGTGGTAATTTCTGACGAACATTTCGTTCATATTCAAAATGAATAAGAAGTAATAGGCATAGATGACGTATAGCAAGAAAATATAACATTCTGTTAGCCAATAACACCTCATCGTAACACCCAAGATCTTGGGTATTTTGACTTGGTCTTGGGTTCTTGGGTATTCCGTTCAAATCCTTGGGTATTTTATTTTTACTAAGAAAATTAAATATTTTTGTCATAGAGGAAGAATTA
>NW_022706414.1:16742-62019 GCF_011630105.1 Anneissia japonica
AAGCTTGGGTAATTTTGGGCAATTTTTGCTGAATCTTGGGTAATTTCGACCCACTAGACCTGGTTATATCAAAAATTTTGAGTGGTCACACTGGCAAGGAGGATTAAAGTCATGGCGAATTGAAGTCGTGTTGTGTATGTGTACATTTGTTATTGGAAATATAGGCATAAAATAACATGGTAGAAGCGGTGTAAACCATTCAAAATTGCAACATGAACACCACCGAATCCTTGTCTACTTCTGCCGCCCCCTCCTGGAAGACGTACAAATTTAATGCATGTTCACTGCCTACTGCTTAGCAAACGGTCTGACTGACAAGCCCGAGATTGTACAGACAGATTTTAAAAACGGCCATGGGTTTAGAGCACCGAGAATCGATTAAGCTCAGCGATACAGATCTCAATAACGTATTAAGCAATGACCTTTCTTTTTGATTGGTCGGACCAAGCAAACTTCCCGCCTACGAAACACTCATCTAACGACAGACTCAATACAAAACCCTTGAATTGATATAATGCTTTTACTACACTAGTAAGTACTATATAATAAAGAATCGTGAAGAAACAATTCCACACTGACGCCTCCAAAAACAATATCTCAACAGCTATGCTATGGATTTTATTTTTATTTATTTTATTCAATTTCCAGGTAGACCTATTAATAAAACCAGGAAATAGTGAAATTTCACTGTCCCCTGATAAAACTAAACCATACAATTACAAAACAAACGTATATAAAACATTAAAATGCTAAACTTTTCTAATAAAATACAGTCAGAAACAAATACAATAAAATATATTGAAATCGTCAATGAAATAACATTCATACATTAAACCTGCTGAATACAGTATACCAACGAAGAGACAACGTAAATTCAAGGAAACAACTTTTCACTAAACGGGAGAATCCAATGCTTCGAATAACTCCAGGGCCCAGGCAGCTTCGTCAGGCAGCTTAGCTTAGTCGGCTAATCTGGTGGTAGCCGTTGTGTGTGCGCTGAACCGTGGGGATCTCTAGGTCCCCGGTTTAATTTCCATCGCTGCCTCTCCTTGTGTTTCAGCTAGAGGGCTGAAATACAAGTTACAATAGCGCACCGTCTTTCGGATGAGACGTTTAAGCCGTTGGTCCCGTGTGCATTATGGCCCATGTGCACGTTAAAGAACGCAGTACACTCTTCGGAAAAGAGTAGGGGATTGTCCCTCGGTGTACTGCCCAATCACCACGTCCAGAAGGACCCCACTGGAAATAAGTCTCTTTCTAGACTTTCGTGGGCTACCTTGGTGTTTACACCGAATAAATCCAATCCAATCCACCAACGAAGTGCCATGTCAATATAATTGTTCTTATACTGCTTTTGCGGACGCAATATGAACACCAATCTCCGGCCATATTGTTCACCAACCTATTCCCGACTTATTATTGTTAGCCTAATTACTAGAAAAGGAAAAGGAATGTAAGTTTAGTTTCATTTAACATTCCCATAAAGTGATTTGTGATATTTTCAACGTAAATTAGCGGCTTTTTATATATTTTTACTGATTTTTTATGCTAGATAATTGTGCTTTGAAGTAGTTGAACATAGGTACATGCTGGATTGTATAAACTTTAGTTACTTTATTTTTGTAATGAATAGACATATTTAACTGTTTACACAGGAAGAAAATGTTCCAAATATGTGTCCCATTAGGCTGCCACGCGAGGTTTGTGATGCCAGGCCTAGTTTCAATTTGGCTAGGCCGAGCTGACTCGAATGGATCGACCATGGGCCATTATTTTTTTCAGTACATTATATATACGGTAACACAGCAGGGCGAGGATTGTAATCTCAGATCTTGTTGTATTTGTTATTTAACACATATTTTGTGCAATCTTATCTTTTTTAACTTTTATTGTGCTTTTATATGTGTATATGTTTGTAAGATGTTATCTTTGTTATCTGAGATTAATCAGTGGACCTTTCGGTTTTTATATGTTTGTAATGTATGCATGTTTTCTGTTTACTGTTTACTTCCTAGTAAAATTGTTAGATAGGCCTAATTCTTTACATGTCAATCGTTATATTTTCAGCTTCATTTCCCAATTTGAAAATTGCAATAAAGTTTAAATTTAATGAGAATTATTTTCAGTTTGGTTTGGTTTTGTTTATTTGCATTTTATAACCTTAAATTTAAAATTTTGAGCTTATATGTGCATGATCGATTTTACAGATGATTATCCTATAGTTTTAAAATGAAAGTATCACTTTGACCCCTTTCATACGTAGGTGTGTATAGAAATGATGTGGCTTTGTTTTAGTTTCTAAAAGCAAAACAAGTGAAACCGAAAACATAAACGTAATATTAACAACCAGAGCGCAATTTAGAACTTCCATAACAATTCTGTCGTCATTATTACGAGATTGAGGGTAGAAGAAATTCGATAATATTGATATCCGGAGACGGCAACGCTTAGAAGGGAGCCAAATAAGAAACTATCACTTAATATGTGAGGTAAGGCTAAAACTGTAGACATTAGTTAGAGAATAATCAATAATGATCCAAAAATAATAAAACAAATACTTGAAAACAAAAGCCATTATTTTATTGTTTATTTTGATAAATAAAATACAAATTACGAGATTATTTGGCTGAATGTTTTGTTATGAAATTATCAGGGATCTTCTTTCATAGACATGATGGGTGTCTATAAAACGAAAACCGAAGATCTGAAAATCGAATAGGCCTATTTTGAAACATTTTGACATACAATAATTAAGTTCATTAATATTTAAACATTATAAATATATTTATATTGTTTTAAATTAAGTTAAATTCAGACACTAATCACACTGCATAAAAATTACTTTTGATACAGAAAATGACAGCCAACAACTTCAACGTCTCAACTTCTGAAGCTAGTGAAGAAATTGCTGTTACACTTATTATTGTTCTGTGTATAAATGTCTGTGTGTCAGCCATTGGCATTTGTGCAAATTTGACGGTGATAATTGTGTTTATAAACTGTAAAATTTATCGTAGTTCCTTCACATATCTATTGGTGTTTCAACAATCCATGATCGATATGATAGCAAATTGTTTCTATTTCATTTTATTTTGTGTGTATCCAGTTGCAGCTTGGAAAAACAATGACATATACTGTAAATTAATCATGCCACTGTTTCAGTTCGTTCTATCTGCTTCGACGCTAAATCTTCTTTTAATTGCTGTGGAGAGGTACATCGCAGTTGTGCAACCGTTGAAATACTGGATAAGAGGTAACAACAAAAGAAGCATGTCACCGCAGTTGTGTCTTCCATTCGTAGCTGCTTTTATAATAACATTTCAATTTGTCTTTATATATGAAGGCAGTGACAGTTATTTGTGTTCCATTAGTTATAAACACAGAAGCTTTAAGATATTGTCAGGTATCAGTATTTTTCTGTTAAATTTGGTATGCCCCATTTGCGTTATGACATTTTGTTACTGTCGCGTTTACGTCACACTGCGAACACAATCTAAAATTCGAGCAGAATTAACAAACAACTTACAAAAATACACTACCACTACCACTACACGTTGTAATGACAACAACGTACAGGATTTTGAGATCAACAAACTGCCATTACAATTCTGTCAGATAGATAAAAATCAAAGAAATTTCATCGATACTATGTTAATCAACACACTGATATATATTTTTTGTAATTCTCCGGTGATTATTATGTTTCTGGTTTATACAATTTGCGACTGCTTTGATTTTATGCCTTCCATCTTTTCTTACATTTTCACAATTTTAGGGGTAATAGGCACTGCAGCAAACCCGTTTGTTTACGCCTACAAATTTAATGATTATCGGGATGGATTATCTAAAACATTCTGTCGTCAATCGTAGAGTGTTTTGGTGGTTTATCATCATTAACATCATCATTACCGCCTTCATATTCGTCATTGTCATTACTACAATCTTTACCTTCATATCGTACGTTCAAGGTCGTCTTTTAACAGAACATGTTTGAAAAGAGAGTAGGACTAAATGTAAAGTCAGTGCGTTAAGCAATAATAATTATAATAATAATTATAATTACAATTATAAATATAATAATAATGGTTATGATAATAATTATAATATTAATATTAGTAGTAATAAAAAGATTAATAATAATAATAGTAATAATAGTAATTATAATAGTATTAATATAATGATAATAATAATAATAATAATAATAATAAATAATAATAATAAATGTAATAATAAGATGTTAGAATTATATAGCGCGTCATGCCAGCAATATTTACATGGTTGAAATGTAAAAAATCACTAAAACACAGTCGTTTAATTACATGTAGGCCTACAGGTAATACCATAAAAAAAAATTAAAAAATAAATAAATAAAAAAAACGCTTTACATTATTTTCCAGGTCATTGATTCAATCACATGTAGAACACATACTCAGCTCACTGGGGAGATTTTTGTGTTTGAACCTACCAGGTACTAACTTCTACTCCTAGGTGGAGAGAGACACAGTAATGTGTTTTGTGATTGCGTTTTAATTATTTATTTTTTGTTTATTTATTACGCGATTTAATTTTCGTTCTGTATTATTTCAGTTAATTTAGTACTAGTCTTTTTTTTTATTATTATTATTAATGGGTTTATGTAATAATGTTTAATTATTTATACACTGTGTTCTGGGTAAATCCTGGTTTACTCTAGTGTTTCAGCATTTGTACGTGTGCCATTTTCTGTATTGCTGTAAGGGTTTTTTTTATGGTATTACCTGTACATGTAATTAAACGACTGTGTTTTAGTGATTATTTACATTTCAACCATGCATGTAAATATTTATGTATCTGCTTTTTTATTATGGGAGTGTCTATAACGTACAGTAAGTACTGTATACATTTAAATGAATACTAATTCTTAATATAATGTAATTACATTTTATTCCTTAAGCTCTGCAAATTAAATAATAAAAAAGTCACATAAAATGTGATGGAACAATATCAACGTACAGTAAGTACTGTATACATTTAAATGAATACTCATTCTTAATATAATGTAATTACATTTTATTCCTTAAGCTCTGCAAACTAAATAATAAAAAAAGTCACATAAAATGTGATGGAACAATATCAAAATACATCCAACTGCCTCCAAAAATGTGATGTATTTTAATATAACTGAATTATAAGATCTGATTGGGTGTTGTGATTTGTTAGTCAAATGTTGTGTTCTAAAAAAAAAATAAATGACAACTTTTTGACAGACGACATAAAAAGGTGTTGAACAAGTTCAACATTTTTATGCAATTTATAAATATATATGACGTCATCGTGCCCATGTATGGGCACATCACATTGTTTGTCACATAAAATTTGATAGTGTCGACAAAGCTTTAGTTCAATTCAGGTTGCTTTGTTTATCCTTGGTTGTACTGCTTCTTTCATGTAGTTTGTATTATTTTGCATATTGTTTACACAACAAATAGGCACTAGTATCGAACTTCGATGATGGAAATCATGATTTACTGTTTGAAAGAATGTAAATAAAAACTGTAAATAAAGAATACAAGGAGGCAAGGTGTGATTTCTAGAATTTTATCCCATTATGTATACTGTACAGTGAATAGAAACTTATACCTAAATGTGATTATAGATTTGCATGCTTTTGAATAATTTTAGACCTAAACTAAGTTTCTTTGTACATAGTTACAGAGATGTGCAAATTCAGTGAATATAAGATCAGAGAGCATTTATAGCATTTCAGTTGATTTTTTGGGTACATGTTGTATTAGACCCAATAGAAATATGAATGTTCTCAATAATTTATAAAAAAAAAAAAAAAACTAACTCCCTGTGATCAGCTGTTACCACCATATGAGAACTCTAATTTCGATATTTTAGATAATTTGCATATGCTCCAGAGGTGTGATATGTGGAATTTCTTCACCTCATTATAATGTATTTAATTTTTAAAAAAATCCTTTGTTAGCAATTTATTTGTCTTCAACTGTTAGATTGCCTTATACCCTACTATGGAAGTCCATTGGCATTCCAAGTATAAATTTTGCTTTTTGTAATGGTTTTGCGATAGTAAGCTCTAATTGAAAACAAATTTAAATTTTATTGATTGGCCTACTTTACTTGAATATTTTATGCTATTTTAATTTATGTTCTCATTGGTATCGGAGAGCCACTACGGGGGGTAGTTCATTCATTTTTTCATTCATTCATTCAGTTCATATTTTGGCAATCCTGTCCGGCCAACCGAGTGTTGTTTTTTGCTCTCTGTTACATTGTGTTTGTCAATTTTAATGTTTTTTGGAAGAAATAAATGAAAAAATGAATTGAATGAAATGAAATATACAGTAAAATTAATTGGCCAGACACCTATAAAAGACACACAAGTATGTTGCAAAGTAAGCTACTTATGGTGAACTTGGGTGGCATACATATGAAAACATGGTGAAAAAAAATTAAATATAAGATATAAAAATTTCAAACTTATAATAAAAATATTGAGTAATGTCTAACACTGAGAGGGTATAGAATACATTAAATTTCATCGCGTTACAATATTTATCGAACATTTTACTTGTTATTTTATTGATTATGGGTAATGATGTAGAGTAGTGGGATGTGTTATCCAGAGTTCATCTATAAACTGAATTCCAATTAATTTCTACAAAACCTGATATCTGACATTCCACTTATTTTGGACATAACGAGTTATACGCAATAATTATAACGTAAATTATGTAAAAATGAGGTGGCTTTCATTGGATCTTCTAGTAGTTTCAATATTGGAGACTGTCTTGTGGAATTAGGTTCAACAGCTTATCACAATTTTCACAAATACCTTTAATTAAACTAAGGTATTTTATATAGTTGTAAAATTAGTTAAGGATCGCATATATTTTTATATAGTAATTTTGATGAATTGTGTACATAAATTAATAATAACTAACTTATTTTATTTTGAATATTTTGAATACATATTTTGCAAATAATAACACTTCAACTTTTAAGTGCGATTGTTTAGATCTTTGGTAATTTCAATGTATATAGCAATCAATATCAATGCCTCTTTATTTCGGAATATATATTATGTTTTTATTTTTTATTCAGTCATTCGTTGTCGATTGTAAGTTGATTATATACCAAAATTATTTTTAAAAAATGAGTAAATATTTGCAATTTCAATCTTAGTTTTTGATTAATTATATGTCGTAAAACGTTGTTATTCACCATATCAGACAAACATTCATAACGTTTAGTCTCCACTCTCTGTAATTACGGTTTCTATAGTTATCTTTATGCTTTAACTTACCACAAATATCAACATACCAGTGCATTATGATCTCACAAATGAAATTGTTACAGTTTTCCATAACTGTATTAGATTATGATTTTAAGTCTGCAATCCAGATACTGTCATCACCAACGTTTGTAACTTTTGTATCAAATAGAAATCTCAATCAATATCTATACATTTTGAAAATACCATTCACATGGATCCAAAATATTATCTTAGACTTGCACGGTGTATGGACCCTGACCTTACGGTTTTCCTTAAATGCATATCATTTCATGCTATCATACTAAATTTCTCTTTCAAGCTTTCTAATTTCTATGATCATCTCATATTCATATTCCCTGGGTTTATAGTATAGCCTTTCCTCGAGCTATATTTAGGTATAATTTTAGCTGTATTTTTAGATCAGTTTTAGATATATAACTATAATAAACTATAGATATTTTGTGTGCATATAAATCATAATATAATATTATATATCTGTATCTGTATCTATACGGTCTCCTGCAAAATCCTTCTGAGATTTTCTTCGAACGTATGTCGGGGTCAGGTGTGTAGCAGTTAAATTAGTAAGTGGAAAGCGGGTAGTGGGTGGGTGGTTATTATAAATAATATAGGGGCCTATGTACATTGTAATTATGGTTTTTATACTTCACGTCAGAATTTTCACTTTGTTATACATATATGTAATCGTATGTACTAGGTATTTGTTTATACTTTTGTTTTGCACATACTTTTATTGAGTATAAATATATAACCCTTAAACAATATACTATTATGTTTTTAATACAATATATTCTCTTGATGGTATTAAGCATAATCAACTGTTTATATATTATTTTATTACCTTTCATTCCAAATGCTATTAAACTTAGCATGAATATTATTCTTATATGGTTAAACCTTTTTAAAAATGTTCCATGGTTGTTCACTATTATTTTAATATTCTTTGGACTTACTGATCAAGAAATTTATTTTCAAGGACCATTATTCATAAACCTTCTTTGTTTCGTTGCCATTAAAATTTCTATATCGTTTGGCAATACTATGTAATTTTTGACAATGTTTAAATGTAATCGTCATTCATCCATTATGGAAAGGCAGAAGATACTTTAATGTTTCTGATTTGTGCGTGACTGTCGCAAACTTAAAGAGATTAATTTATATAAAAGTAGAAGAGAGCGTCGTCAACATTGTCTGCTGAAGTTAAAAGGCTCCAGAACCACTTTAAAATCGGACTGGAATCATTTTCAGGCAAAATACGCATTACGAAGCAATACAACACAATGCAAAGAATGTTAGTACACACCAGCTGACCGAAAGACACAGAAACAGCTTAAACTTCTTTCGCAAAATAGGTGTACACCTAATGGCTACTGCACCAACATTCAAACTTAAATAAATATTTTTATGAATTACAAATACAATTTTATAGTAACTTTTAAACAATATCCAAATCCAAAATAATGTTTATCAGTAACTGTAGTTTTCCTTTAAAATATAACACTACCATTCTATGAAATTATTATAAATGACTTTTTACACTGCCAAGATGAGGATAAACACGCGTTAATTCTGGAGTGATACCGGATTTATTTCCATTTACTGTACATTGAAGTCAGCGTTGATGTCAATGTCAGTTAAACCCCATTTTGCACTAAAAACTATCGTGCAAAATGTTGTATCATAGGATAGTTTGGTAAAATCTCATGAATTATTCATAATCTTCGTTATAGAACATTTTTGCCAAAAATGCGCAAATATTTTGCGCATGGCATAATGAGCGGATACTGATTAAAAAGCGGCTCTTTTAATAATTTTAGATTTAGTCAAAATTAGATGGGCATAGAGGCCTAATTCAACAAATATATGAGTATTTTACATTAGTTGCAGAATTATATGGAATATTACGGTACTTATAATCAACGTTAGAGCCTTTATTCAGTCTTTTACCGGTATATCAACATAAATAATAATAAATAATAATTCTGGATTTATATAGCGCCTCACGTTGACACAACCTCGAGGCGCTTAACAACAACAGAAAAAAAATAATTAAGCTCAAATGATTGGTTTGATGATTATCAATAAATGTTATTATTACAATGCTTTGATAATCGGAATCATTTCAAGGCTTGTTACTTTCCTATTCATCCCAAATCCTTTCACATCCAAATAAACAAAAAACATCCACTCTGTTTTATTTTTATCGTGAAATATATATATATATATATATATATATATATATATGAAATCGATTTCGATACTCGTTTGTGCCAAATGCCATTCATATATAGGCCTACAGTGAAGGTATTGTTATATTCAATGGTAACTAAATAGGCCTACTGGATAGTGGTATTAATTTATATTATTTTTTACTTTAGCTGTTTCTAGGCCTTGTAATGTTTTTCGTGGTTGTGAATTCATATTTTTAAATCTTCTACTGTATTTTGTATGTCAATGGAAAAGGAATTTCCTTGTTTTTGTTTTTTGTTTTTTGTTTTTTTTTATTTTGCAAGGACAAAAATTAATAAAGTTATTTATCTTATCTTATTTATCTTATGAATAATTCATAAGTTTTTACCAAACAATCCTACGTTAAAAAAACCTACACGCGGCACCTAGGTTTCAATACCGCCCTCAATTTTTGTTTCAATAGTTGATTGGTTGATAGCTTGATTGATTGGTTGATTGAATTTCAATCAAGATCAATCATCACTTCGCTAGATTTGCTCCAGTCGTGATAAGTCGCAATTATTGTTAATAATTATTGAAAATTCATTATCATATTATTTTTAAATATCAGTTAAATTTGAATAATATCATTTAATGATATATTAGTGATGTACATCAATCGTAAACATAATTAAGGTATAACACGACATATGAATGCTTTGAATATTGCCGTCCCAAAACAAGTTTATTTTAAAGGTTGCGACCTAACTAGCAGACCAAGGCTATGCCTTTGCTAGGCTGGGCCCTATGCCAGTTAGCAAAGAGGTATGTAAGAACATGTATTATTATCATAAAATTCTTTATTAGAAAAATCAGTGTACCCTGCAGTGACGGATCTAAGGGGAGATTAAAGAGCCTCGCCCCACCCCCTCCTCCTGCAACCTCTGCAGTGGCAAAAAGAATCACTTTAAAATTATTTAAGATATGATACGATACGATAATAGATAAGAGATTTTAATAAATTCAGAGCTTTCTTGCACCTTGCATATTTTTAACATTTGTAATATAAATATTTTCAAAATTATCTAATTCTATTTCCAAACATCTTTGTGCCATCTTCCTTACTCTCTCCACCTTTTTCTTATTATTACCACCAAAATCAACAATGCCAAAAATAAGCACACTCTGTATGACAAATTGGTAGAAAAGCTTAAGAATTATTCTCTCAACATTTAACAATCGTAATTTCCTAAGAAAATACATCTTTTGACTGGCCTTTTTAAAATCATTTTTACAATGTGTATCCCATTTTAGTTTTTCATTAATCGTATCTCCCAAGGATTTAAATTCACTGGCTCTCTCAAAATTATTACCATTATTATCTACCGGTACATTTTTATGTTCTATCAAAATTCTTTGCCTCGTGGTCAAATTTTACTTCTTATAAAAGCACAGATTTCGTATTGTTGTACAATTCGTTATTAGAAATATCAGTGTCCTGTACCCCTGCAGTGGCGGATCTAGGGGGTGACTAAAGACGTTGGCCCCATCCCGCCCTCCCCACCCCATACTGCAACCTCTGCAGTGGTAAAGAGAAACACTGTAAAATTATTTACGATACGATAATAGATAAGAGATTTAAATAAATCCGTAGCCTTCTTGCACCCTCTGGTCTGTAGGTAAAGGACGCTAACGAAATGACCTACTGAAAGACCCTACTGGGGTATTCGTCTATTCTCAGTGCATTTTTTATCCATGACTAGGCCTAATCAGGTAATACCATCATGGATACTTGCGAAAGTAAGGTCGTCAGCTGGGCCCCATTGTTGTATGCAATTTGTATTACCAGCATATATCTTATATTATTCAACACAAACATTATACTGAGATAATCAGCTGGTATATCCACTTCAACAGATGCGGACATTATATTAAAAACAATTTAAGCAAACATTCCAAAAATATACCTAATTTATACCAAATAAAATGTTGGAAATTCAAATAATATAGTGTATTAAAAAAAATAGGTATTGTACGCATTGTATAATGAAAATAATTACACGTTTGTTTAAACTTATTTCTCTTAAACTTATGCAGGATTTGTCATTGCAACAAATATTTGACTGCTCATATTTATTACAGTGTACAATTCAAATGACATAGTAGAACCTATTCTAGGTGTCGGTTATCTGTTGTAATCACGGGTGCATATCACTAGGAAACGCTTATTAACCAATGGTTGCATGCATTTTAGCTATGTAATTTCATTGGCCTAATTTTTTAATTGAACAACCAATAAGATAGTTTGTGTGATATCCGCCATCTAACAACTAAAATGTCAGACCCTTATATTTTGAGTTCACGAATAATCCACGTGGCAAGCCCATGGCCTGGTACGTGTGTATGATAATAATCTTTTACTTCGTTATATATTTGGTATAATAAAGTAAATTATTTAATAGGCCTGCACGTTATTGTTTAAATTTCCAATATATTTAAATTTTCGTTTTTAAACACAATTTTCTTCACACCCATTGACTATATTATAATGAATGATGAGTAAACTAGGTAGACTAAATTTGACAGCCTAGGTAATGTTCTTTTATACGAATCGTTCAATCCTAGAATAAAAAATCCCCCAAAATTAATGTGAAAATATCAGGAGGTTCCAATGATAAGGCATCCATAATCTCCGAAATGGTAAGGTAGTTTCCACGACATTAAACAAATCGACGATGTCTTCACAATCATACCAAGTTACCATTGGCCCTGTTTTCGTTTGCACTTAAATCTAATCGCAATATCCAAGTAGAGTATTCGACCTTTTTCCTCTTTGACAGTCCTGCTAAACCAGTATACAGTTTATCGTCAGTTTTATTCTCTACGTCTACATCAATGTACCATAAAGTTCATTAATGACGCTGTCTATAGTAATTCGGAATTAAATATTGTTTTTTGTCAATCACCATTCCACACACAGCCGTCACCCGCAGATCACAAATACAAATACAGTATAACCCTTATTAAGGGGACAAAATAGGACCAAAAAATTGTCCCCTTCATGTTATCACAATCCCCCACTCCCACTGAATAGGGTTGGCCGTATTATTAAAAAATACATTTCTTCCGGGCAGATGACCGGGGGATGAATGAGTGGAACGGGCCTATGATGGCAAACGGTTGGGTTGGCAGACGGTCGGGTTGGCAAGAGGCCTGCTGGCGACAGGCCTAGGTGATAATGGCAGGGTGGAAAAATGCCTAATCGCAGGTAGCAACGCTTAACCGAAGAAAAACTTATTCAAATGTGCCTCGGGTGAGTTTCCTCGTGATAATAGACCTATGATTTTCTATAAATTTATCTATGAAAACAATGAAAAAAACCGCACAGTATAGTGTTTATCACAGACCAACGAATAGGGAAAATAAACAGCAACAGAAAGCAGAAAATTAGAACGACAAACCTAAGGCCGACCAAAATTGTAGCTACAATAGTAGAAATAGCACCATTAGTGGCGCCAAGATTTCCCCCACTTGTTAATCCATCCTTAGAAAAATAGCACCCAAACCGAAGTATATATAGGTAATTCCAAACATATAACATTATGTTTTATAAAATATAATTCTTAGAATTTGCCAATAATTAAGTAGGATAAATCAAAGAAATTATGTATGTAACTAATTAAAAATATTCAAGTTAATTCCAAGAAAAATCAATAAAATTATTTAAAAAGATTAGAATTATTTTTTAATATAAATGTATAAATATAATATATATAAATATATATAGGCCTATATAATATAACATTGTGAGGTTCCATGTGTGTTTCGGTACGATAAAAGAATACAGGAAACGAATACCATGTAGGCCTATAGACTTTAGAAACACTTTATTGGAGAAAACCAATATTTCGACCTATCCTTAGGTCTTTATCAAGGAACATGAAAAAACTAGCAAAAAAGTGGACACACATAACCACTGAGTGGGAAGGAGTTAAAGAGTAAACAATGCCGACTATAATAAGTCCGCATTGTTTACATTGATGAACATACCATTTATCCACCTCTATTCAACTGCAATTCTTCTAATGTTATTTACTTAATTACCTGGAATATTTTCCCCACTGTTCACTATATAGGCGAGACCAGCACTAAATGTCGTACTAGAATTATCCTAATAATTTTATATGCAGAAATATGGGAATTAAATATTCTTAAACATATTGATTGATCAAATTTTGTAGGCATATTATTTTAGATAGGCCTATTGGAAAATCAACATGGGTGAATGTGGAAAGTTTTCAATATCAGTCGATTGTATTGTTAATGTTATACGTTATTGGGTACGTTTGATTAATATAAGTGAAGATAGAATTATCAGAAAATTCTATGATTGTCAGATGTGAAAACCAAACAGTAGCGACCGCTCATCGCTCTTTGCGTTAAACCATAGAGAAAATAGCTCTATGGTTAAACTGAGGTTATCTCTATTCGGCGTTTAACGTCAGACTAGGCTTTTGTTGTGTTTGTTGACACAATTAAAACATGCTTAAATCATGAAGGAAATATCCTCCTTGCTTATAAATACAGTACGCAGTGGCGATATTAGGTTTTCAGCAAGGGTTTAATAATGATAAACATAAATTCATATTCCAAATTAAGAATTTGGAATAGAAGAACACTTGATACAAAATATTGATTTTAAGTACAAACGATTCTTTGCTTAGATAGGGTATTTTGGAATTAGAAACAGAAAGGGGTAGATGGGTAATAGAAAAAAAATTATGCAAGTTATGTCACTTAGAATACGAATATCATTTTGTATCAGTTTGTCACTTTTAGAATAAAATTAGATGAACATTTCTACAACATTTTGTTAACAAAACTACTTCAGTATTTCAGTTTTTTCATTTAATGTCGTCCAAAAAAGTCAATATTGTCAATAATGTAATAAAATATAAGTGTATTATGCTTATAATAATTATAAAACCTCACTTAATATTTTTTGATGTTTTATTATGCTAAAATGGCCGGAGGCCTACTTGTTAAATATAAGCCTTCGGCCATGAAGAAGAATAATTATTCATGTGTCAAATTTCGAAACGTTGAAATTTTTTTTGCAACAAGTAGGCAATTAGCGAGGAAGAAGATCAGTAAGGTATAGAGGTAGGCTACTTTAAACGTTAGTAGAATTAAAGTATTTTAAAGATGTTTGCTTTTTGGTTGGTACCTATTCCCAAATGAAGGATAAAATAAGCCTAATATGCTAAACAAATTAAAAACCTAATTTTTAAGTGTTGTGAAGATAGCATTTCAGTATCAGACTGACCTTTTCTATGAATGGCTAACCGGGTTTCTTTTAATGTAAAATCTGCGTAATAATACTAAATATCGCTGTTTTCGTTATTTTGTCGAGCATAAATACATATTTTAGAAATTTTGAAGATAATAATACCCCTCTGTTATGCCACTGAGATTAGGCAATATTACGTTAATAATACTATATTAAACTTGTTTAATAGGCACACAATAATCGTATTATTATCATACCAACTAGTTTTTAGATGTGGTAGAACAGTTTTGAAAAATGTGGATAAGGCCAATTTTCAAACGTTTAATGGAGGTTACAAGTTAACGAAAATTATTAAAACTAAGTTTAAGACACCATGAACAGCTTGGCTATACGTTCAAAATGATTGACATTAGACGGGACATGGTAATGGGCCTTTCCGCAAAGCCACGCCCCTTGGATATTGCTGCAGTGGTCCCGCAAAACGACAGTGTTAAAACATACGCATATACTTACTTTTGTGGGGGGGGGGGGGATAACGCGTGTTTGTAGGATACGCCTGCTCCGATTGGTTAGTTGTTAAATCCGGAAAGGTCTGCTATGATGATGTATATAGAGATGGTGGTATTAATTTCGCAATGTTTTTAATAACTCATATCAAATTAGAGGCCCACAGTTCGATAGCAAATAATTATTTAAATCGATCTTAAATGGTACTGATGACTATGATGATGATAATGAAGAAAAATATGATGATGATGGTCGCGGTGGTGAAAATTCTGATGTTGAAGATGGTGGTGTTGGTGGTGATAACCATAAATATAATGATTGGAGATAATAATTGTAGACGATAACGGTAATATAGATATTTGATGATACTAGCATAGGCCTATATGATTAGTAAAATCAGTTAGAATACATTATTAGCTTTTTTCTATAAGTCTAATCAACATATGTTACCAGTAAACTCACTTTAGCATCGAAATGCAATATCTATTACCTGCACAATTATGTATTCAATAAGTTATTATTTTAACGAGATGTCAATACGAAAATAAAATATAGAGTAAGAAATGCATGTACCAGCGAATATTTCAGATGCCTTTACTACGTAAAATGTCCTCGTTTAATTGACTTTAGTAAAGGTGTTCGATATCACCTGTTAACTTGTGATTGGTTGCATTTAATACGTCATATTGGTTGAAACTATTTTATTTTATTTTTGTGATTTTAATTTATTAGATGAATAATAATAAATTGTGTAACAATACACTATTTAAAAAAGGAAGTAATAATTATGTTTCCACATAAACACAATAAGAATAATTTAATTAAACGCATTAGTCGTCATTTTACTGACATACCAAATCAAAAATATATAATAATGAGGGAAATGTGTTTGTTTTTTTCGGACAATGTAATGAAACGCATTAATGTCCTCAAAAAATATGTACAACAATAAGTGCATAATTAACAAATACATAGACCTACAAAATCTGAGAAAATAATAAGAAAATAGGCCTATTTAATATAATTATATCAACATTTTGTCTGATATGTATTCTCCCGCAATGGCTACAATACATACAATCATATATTTCAGGCATTAATCAACTTTCGTCTTTTAACGTCAAATAGAAATGTGCTCAATTTAGATTGTAAACTAATGAAACAAAACCAAATTGTGCAAATTTAAGGCAAGTTAGTTTGTATAAATAATAAGAAAGTAAACATAATTCTCTTTCCTTCCTAAAATAGAGAAAACTAAATATAAATGGAAGCCATCATTGTCTATGATGAAGATGTTTCCCTGTCTTGTTTGGAATGATCGTCACATTATAAATAAGCCGTAGTTCAAATGATATATAGTAGTCGTGAACCGGGATTCAGCAGCTGGACAATCTCCAGCAGTCAGAATCCAGCATCAGAAATTTAATGTATTTCCTACATCTATATTTTTTTAAATAATAATTCTTTATTTGGCCTCATTCTAATCGGAAATCGAAAATTTGGGCTGGGCTCTAGGGGACTAGTCTTAGTGCAGAGCACCTGAGCTAACTGCAAACATAACCGACAGATAAGGATACAAGCATTGTCCTTAACCAGCCGAACTCCCAATGTGAGGGTTATTTGGGGAGAAAGGCGATAAGACTCCAATTAATAAAGCTGATAAACCAAATATCGTAAATTGGTTATTCAGCTTGCTTAAAAACAAATTGCAGTTTGTTAAAATAAATAGAAATCTTTCTAATAATAATATTAATAATAATAATAATAATAATAATAATAATAATAATAATAATAATAATAATAATAATTCTGGATTTATATAGCGCCTCGCGTTGACACAACCTCGAGGCGCTTAACAACAACAGAGAAGAAAAAAAAAAACAAATGCAAATGTACCAAAAAATTATTATCAAATATTTGGGTTTTATTTTTTTTTTTTTGTACCAAATACACAGTACGTCCTTAAATACTAGCCAATAATCAAGATTTTAAAAAAAAAAAAAAAAAAAAAAAAAAAACCTGGCTCGTGTGGGGATCGAACCCACGACCTCGTGTTATTTCACCTATTGTTTCTCTATTCACTACTGTTTTCAGAAGTTTTATTTATTCATTTTCTGTAATAAAATTTGAGGACGACACGGTAATAATAGGTTACATAAATAATGACTCTGTATAGAAATTTAGTGGTTGACTTTGTAAACTTGAGCAAAAAAAATAATCTAAAGTTAACTGTAATTAAGAGTAAAGAATTAATTATAGATTTTTCAACTAAGTGTATTCTCATCTACCCAATCATTATTGATGGTAAAGAAGTTGAAAGAGTAAATGGATACAAATATTTAGGCTGTGTTTTTATTGATAAACTAAAATGGGCTACAAACACAGTCGGACAAACTTGGTAAAAAAGCATGACAAAGAATGTCTTGAGGAAAATGAAGTTCCACAACATAAATTGTGTGCTTTCGACTTTATTTTATTATGCTATGATCAGAGTGTACTTTCGTATTGTCTTATCAGTATTTATGGAAATCTTGATCAGAAGGACAAGAAAAGTATGTCCCGCATTAAAATAGACCAAAAATATTATTAAGGATAGTCTAACCAGCATAGATAATTTATATATTGATAAAAGCGTTAAAGACTGCAAATTGTATTATGAATTACTCAGGCCATCCACTCAGTTACCGTAATTTTTTTTATTTCGCTAAGCCTCCAAAAATGTTATAAGCCCAGTGCCGCTTATTTAAGCATTTACGGTATTTGTCAATTTGTTGAGAATTTAAGAGGCAGGTTTAGTACCAAATCAAGAACAAATCGAACCAGATTATGCATTTGTTGCAAACACAATACATTTAATCAATTCAACTTTTATGCGCTTATTTTTAAATGCTGAATAATTTTACTGGTTTTAACACTGAATCTTTTTAACACTAGTTTACTGGCATGGTAGTACTTTTAATATGTTTAACTTGTTATTTTAACATCTAAACATTTAAACGCTTTGCGCACTCGTCTTTTTAATATTAGGCCTATTCAAAATTTTGTTTTGTTGTACTTTTAAATTTGTCTTTCTTCGCTGGTCTTCTTGTGTTTTAACTTTGAAACGTTATCACGGTTGACTGCCAGACCTTTTTTAAGGTTCCTTCCCGTGTGCCAAAACAAGTTTACATGTACAAACCAGGGAACAGTACTTTTTATTGACTACGCCAAGTGCGAGTTATCTCGTCCGCTGTTTTTATGGGTTGGTATAGCCTATGATCAAAGGGCGTCCCCAATTGTGCCGCCGCTCGAGTGTACTACCAGCAACACAACACAACAAACATACATCATTTGTACGTTATCTTCTAGGCGTATCTTCCCCGAACTACCTACCGTTGAGTCTGTGGTTCTACAATGTATAACAAAGAAGAAGTAATAAACACTAGAATGTTACCCGATTTTGACGAGTATACTCGTTGCTGGCGCCCTCAGCAACAGATTTTAAAGATTTCTTTTATTTTCCACAAATAACATAAAAATATAAAATATATGTGGAGGAGGCTATAATAAAATCATGTGCTGCGCAGAGCACAGATCTTTAGGCTAATATCCCCTTTATCAAAAAGCAAAATAATAATAATAATAATAATAATAATAATAATAACAATAATAATAATAATAATAATAATAATAATAATAACAATAATAATAATAATAATAATAATAATAATAATAAAGTAATAATAATAATATTAATAATAATAATAATAATAAAATAATTATTATTATTATTACTATTATTATTATTATTATTTGCAATATTTAAAAAAGTCAAATAATAAAAATTATGTAAATTTAGTTGGCAAAAAGAAAGTTATTCAGTTAAATTAAAGTAAATTAACTGGACTTAAGAAGTTAAAAAGATAAACAGCCTGTGGGATGAGTATACTCTACTCTGGGAGCCAACGTTACCGGACTTTTTATCTTCAAGCATTTCATACTTCTGGTCATTTTAACATTTTTTAATTATTTTTTTTTTCGTCGATTTCTCCTTTACTGTTTTATCTTTTTAACATCTTAAGTCCTTACTTTAATTTAACTGTTCCCTGGTATAGCCTTAAAATAAAATGGAGGAATATTCTTTAAAATAACGTTGTTATTCAGGTTAATATTTGACATACGGACGTGGGGCTGTCTCTTATACACACTTTTAAATATTAAAAAAAAAACTGTATCTCATTAACCGTTTCTGTACGTCCCGTACTTTAGATTCGTGACGTTGTAGAACAAGAAATAAGCCTACACTCACCTGGATGAGATAACCTGTTACAAAATAGACATTAGGATCACTTGTTTTTTGGGTTTTTTTTTTTTTTTTTCAGAAGTAGGCCTATCCTTTAAGGTCAACTCAGACAGCGTCGTACGACGCAGCCCTACGCGGTTTGTTGTCGCGTCGGGCTGTAAGCCGTTTTATCGTTTTAGTCGTTTTAACTGTAATTCAGAGGTAAATGATAAAACGACTTGCCATAGTCTGTGTAGGTTTGCGTCGGGGGTAGTCGCATCGTAGATTATTAAACATGTTTAATATTTCTCACGACGGCTTAAGACTGTACCCGACAATGAATCTCGTCGGGCTGCGTCGTATGATACTAGTGAGCTTACGAAAGAAGACACGGCCAGTTCTACGACGACCTAATGACGCCTGGACACAACTGCGCATGCCTGATTTCGATTTTTCAACTTTTCTTCGACGTGAAATTTGGCAGAAAACGGCAACGTGAATTTTGTTTTGTTCAACTGCGCATGATCGATACACACACTTTGCACGTTTTATTTACTTAGCGTTAGGCCTAGGTGCGGGCTATTCAAGCAAATTGATTTAACTACAATACAAAGATAAGTAGAATTTCTATTAATTATGGTTATGCATGAAATTATAATGCCACTATAGGCCTGGCCTAGATCGAATGTAGAGCACAGGCCTGTATTTCCTTAGCATACTGTAGTAATTATAAAAGACTTGTATTGTAGGCCTAGTCGTACTCGGATCATGAGATTGAGAGAGCAAGGTCCTTCCTTCCTACCTGAGTCTACTACTTCTGGGCAGGATACCCGACATAGCCTAGATGCCTAGACCCTAATTAATAATAATAATAATAATAATAATAATAATAATAATAATAATAATAGTACTGTAATAAGTATATAGCCTGGGCTGAGGCATATAGGCCTATTCCCAAATCAAAAATAAGGAAGGAATGCTCTACCTCCTTGCCCCATTCAACAAAATAAAATAAATACAAATATTAATTTATGTGTATGACATAAAGTTTATAAATATAATATACAAAATTACCATAAAATATTTTTTAAACAATTAAAAAAGATATTCAGTTATAAAATGCATTAAAATGTAGTTGCTGTGCATAGAATATGATAAAAAGTGTTTATAAAAAAAAATTACAGTGACAAAGTTAAAAGCAACACTTTTATAAAATACTGCAAAAAAAAAATAAAATTCAATTGAAGGGCAAATTATAATAAAATGATATCAAATTACCTGAATGAGCCTTTATAGTGGATAAAGGATAATCACAAACTCATCCTTAAATTACTGGATTTGTGAGGCAGCTAGTGTGGAGAAATTTTATGTGATTAAGATGTCTGTTATTTTAATTATATTATTTATATTAAGGCTATACTTTTTATAATATGCATTTAGCCACTCAATCTCTCCAAGGTATTTCAACCTGTTTTCCACACTAATTAAGCCCATCATTAACATATTTAATCATTTTAATTCATTAAAGTCATTTGGATGGTTCTTTATTTTAGATAATATTGTACATGTATCTCAATGAATTTTTAAATATATACTGTATTTTCATATATTAGTACCTACTTTCTGTCTTTTCAATATTTTCTTATGGATGGTTATTAATAATGTAATAATATATTTATTATCATTTAGTTTTTAGATGAAACAGAAGACCATTTATTTTGAAGTCTGTGGCTGAAGAATCAAGTAGGAAAAGTACTAATATACCAATGTACTAATAATTAGGTATTGCATTTGCCCTAAACTCTATTACCTACATTTTTTACATGCATTTTTGTTAAAAAATGGAATCCCTTGTGACACTAGGATGAAAAAAAATAATAGAACCATTCCAATAACCTCAATGTTGCTTAACCGAAATTCAAACATGGATGTCTATGCTTAAACAGAATCCCTTATTTTTCTGTTCAGGCACCCCTTCTCC
The DNA here is from genome assembly GCF_011630105.1 of Anneissia japonica. Lineage (NCBI taxonomy): Eukaryota > Metazoa > Echinodermata > Crinoidea > Comatulida > Comatulidae > Anneissia > Anneissia japonica. The sequence goes on from NW_022706414.1 coordinate 38,251, forward strand.
GGACTCAGTTAAAACCCATTTCTGTCAGAGTCTGCAAATTTAGTTCTATTTAAGAAGAATCTCAAAATTATGTTATTTTCTAAAGCTTAAGTCTGGTTTATTTTTCACTCTGATGATTTTTAAATTGGCACATTGAAAATGTCTACATTATTATTATTATTATTATTATTATTATTATTATTATTATTATTATTATTATTTTTACTACATTATTCACTAAATTTATTACATGAAAACTATGTATTTTTAAAAAGAAATGTATGCAGAAAATAATCTGTATTCTATGTTAGAATAATTAGCTCCCTGATTCTTATCTTTACTCTAAATTTTTAAGCCTGATAAGTGTACCTGAAAATTTTGAAAGGGTTCTTTTTTTCTTTTACAGATGGATTATCAAACATCCTGCACTGGAATAGAATACATGCAGCAAGTGAATAATATTACATACATAATTTGCTTGAGGAGTTTTACCAAAAAAAATAATAATAATAATAATTTAAGTAGTTTTCTATGCTCTTGACTTACATTTTCTTTGTATTAACAAAATGCACAATTCCATAACTAGCTAGAATCAGTGCTTGGTAAAAAAAATTACCCAATTTAATTTGTTTAATAATTCAGGGATAACATTGCAAAGTGGTAGCCATTTGGCTTGAAATGTTTGCATTACACAAAACAGACATAACTCTTAAATAACAGTAGACTGTCTGTCAAGAATAAAAATATATATGTTGTACAAGCATGATACACAAATTACTGTACAGACTAAACATGTATTGTTCACTGAAAATTGAGAAAAAAGATCATTTATTAAATATACTCATTGTTAATAATTTATTTTTATTTAAAATGAGATAATTTCAAAAATGATTGTTAGGATTTTTGTGTATTTTGAATGGGACAATACAAAGAATTATCAATAAGTTAATTAATGAAATTTAAATAACCATTAAAAATATATAAATACTTACATCAATAAAGCTTGCAAACCAGATTATTATTATTATTATTATTATTATTATTATTATTATTATTACTATGAATAACATTATAATAGCATAATATGCCACTATTAAAAGGATAGAGTGTGTGTTTAAGATTTATTAAATATATTCAAACTTCAGAACATGTATAAAATAAGAGATAGCAATTAATAATACCGGTAATAATAATAATAGAGGTTGTACTGTATAAACATTGTTCTATCTTATGGTTCAATGTTGCCTGAATGAAAGCATCCAGAAATAAAAATTGTCAAAGTTTTGATCCATTATACCTCTTGTGACTTATTGTTTTTCTCCTTTCGAAGATGAAAGAATAAAGGTTATAAATGTTGAAAATTTGCCTGCCTCTCTTTATTTGTGTTTGCCATACATGTCATACCAATACATTTTAATAAACATACATTTTAAACTCAACTGAATATAATGTACTTAGTCAGGGTACATCAAGTGGTACTAAAACACTTGAAAACTTTAAATTTAATTATTACTCAATATAAACTTTTCTTTTTAAGTTGTAAAGTACTGTATTAATACTACATTTAAAGTGTGTAATTATTTTGTAATCATGTAAGCATGAAATTCTCCACCATGGTATAAGTAAGAAATAACAGCTGTATATTTAAACTAATGCTACTGTACATGATGTTTTATGGAAAACTTGGTATAAATAATAGGCATCATCGGAAGGATGTGGAATAATTAACAGTCATACAATAATCAATCAATTGAAAAAAAATAAATGTTAAAGTACCTATTATTACTACTGGTTATTCAGGGTATTTCAAGAGAAAAATGAAGCCATTGGAAAAGCAAAGCAGACAGAACATGTTTACGGTACTAATATTTTTGCAATCGTCAAAAAGTCAGCCTAGGCCTAAACCCTTAGAAATTCGCTATTTCGGTTACAAAGGACATGCCGTTTTACCGAGAGCTCTGTTTACTTCATTTCGCCTTTGACACGGTCATGCGCAATTGAATACTAAAAAATAAATTGCCGCGTCGTGTTATCGTAACGAATTTACTTTTAGTTCGCGGACGGGTCTCCGCGTTGTCTTCACGCTCCATTGGGTCGTCGTAGAACTTGGCCGCGTCTTCTTTAAAGCTCCCTACTGTCTGAGTTGGGCTTTAGCCTCTACTGGTTTTCTGACCCATCAAATAACCACTATTTGACTACTATTTTTCAGCAGTGCACCAAAAACCTGATAATATTTTTCTTTCGTAATATTGTAACAACATTTAACAATTGAACTTAGAGAAACAGATGAAAGACTTCATACCAGTATATTTTATATAATAATGTTGTTTGTCACACAGCAAATTATTTTGATAACCAATTTATATATCCAGAATGTAAAATGAATAATAGCTTTTCATTAGAATTACATTCATGTAGGCCTACCTGTATTATTAACATTAATCAATGTAACGGTTAAATGAGAACTTAACGGTTCGAAGTTTGATCGATATTTAATGAAGTAATTTTAGTGCCGGAGATTATGCGAGGTTAGAGCCTGGTGCATGCGTAGATCAGTATTGAATATATTAAAAACACGAATTACCTTTTCTATAAGGTGGAAAGGAGGGCACATAATCTCTACCACTAAAATTACTTCATAGGTCTGATTCACCCGAGGGACAACCAACTCTGGTATGTTTGCTGGGGCGGGATATTTTTCTTGGGTTTCCTCAATTATTTTTTTCGTTGAGTTTTTCTGAATAACAACATTCACCGTTTTGGTACATTTTTTAAATGAGATCTGCTAGATCTGAAACGATTCATTATCACCGGTTTTTCAGTGCTTTTTCAACTTGTTAATTTTCATAGATGATAATGTCATTATTATTAGCATTATCACAAATCAGGCTAATGTCGTCCTGCGTTGCTAACATTGGCATTATGTATCAACAGTTGCTGAGTCAGCAACTGTAACTGATTTTCTATAGAACTCATTCGTTCATCATAATCATCAGTCTTAGGCATATGCCTACAGTTTGTCTTAGAGGTGAAAGAAAGTCTATCCTTCTTAGGCCCTTTTGGAGTGTCCCTATCAGCCTTACTCATTGTGTCTCAAGAACGCTTTCGCGTCATTGTTGCGTTAGCCGTAGAAAGTATCGGCAGTGATGTTCCCAAGGTTAAGCCCGAGGTCAATTTCATCGTTTAGGCCTGGGCGGCCTACATTTTGAGCGGGAAAAATTGTTTTAACGTAAGATAGTAAATTTGATTTTGGGCGAAATGAGCGGATACAATTGATCAGCGATTAGAAAGCGGCTTTTTAAATAATTTTAGATAGTCAAGATTAGATGGGCATATAGGCCTAATAACAACAAAGGGTCTGAGCACAATGGTCTTTGATATGAGTACATTAGCAGAATTATCCAAGTATTATTATTATCACGTCACATTAGAGCCTTCATTTAGGTTGTTACCGGTATATTGACATCCAGTGTGTTTTATTATTTTCAAATATTTCAAACTAAACATAACATATTTGGTTGATATAATCAGGAATCTGTAATAATAGACTCTCATATTTTGACTTGCAAGTTGTAAAATCCTTAAAGCAAGCAAAGTGTTCAATACAACTGTCACGTATGTCTTACATGCTGATTAAATTGTTTTTTAAATATTTATTACAGAAAGTGTAGTACCGTACGTTTGCATTTAAACAGTATGGCATAGGCCATGATTTGAATTTCCTGGTTAAGTTGATATATATGTGATGTTAAGACGCGTCCACGCATTTCTAGTAATACAGCTGTGTCGGACCATGGACCTATGAATACGATGACATAATAAATTAGATTTTGGGCGAAGCGGATACAATTTATTAAAAAGAGGCTCTCAGTGGCGTAACTACCACAGGTTCAGCAGGCTCGTCGAACCTGGGCCCCTAAGCTCCAGGGGCTCCCGATCTATAAGGGCCCCGCTCCCTTATAAAACATCTAATAAAGCAATGCATAAATACAAATCTAGATTGATAGTATATATCTTTATATAATATTGCAAATTATAAGTTAAAATTTCCTAGCAGTGGCGTAACTACAACAGGTTCAGGCAGTTCATTGAAACTGGGCCTCAAATCTCTAGGGCCCCCTTATAGAAAAAAACCCAGTAAAGCAATGCATAGAAAAATATTGATTAATAATATTTATCCTTATATTCTATACTGAATTTTATCATTTAAAATTGTTAATTTAACTTTAAAATAATAAATTATACATGTCAATGCACCTATGCCCATTTGTAAAAATTGTCACTCAAACGCCGATCTCAGTGGAACAGATCGTCATTTATGCATTCATGAAAGCCTGACCACCAATATAAGTTACCAACAAATATCGCTTGTCATCGAATCTATCTGTCCTATGATTGTTGGGGCGCTTGTCCCTGTACCATGACAGGGGCACTTTGGGGCTCATTAATTCCAGCTTGAACTCACTTCACTTTAGCCTGCATTATCATAGTGTACTTACCTGTCATGACACTTACGCTTTCAGGCCCTATCTCAAGCTCTTTTTGTGAAATTTCATACTTTTTTTTAAATAATTCACAATAGAAATTGCAGTTTCATGTGTAAAAGTCTGCTTGAATTTAGATTGCACTAACGATAGTGTCGGTTATTTTTCATTATTACAGATTATTGTGGTGGCTAAAGGTTTCTAATTTTCAAATCAAGACAATTTCAAAGTCTGATGGTGCCTTTTCCAGACATCTTGGGTGCTGTAAATTAAACAAAGCCGCACCTCACCCCAACCAAGGTGGGGCTGAGGCGGCTATGAAATTTCAAGTCAGCAGATATATGATGATAGTGTCTCCATCACTCATTCATTTCATCTTCATCATTGTCGTCGTCGTCATCATCACTTCATCATCCTATAATTATTCTTTTTTTTTTCTTGCTATCTAAATAAAAAAATAAAAATAAAATCTTCGGGTAGGACAACTGTAAAATCAACTTCATTCAAACAACGATCACCTGTCTCCACCGTCCAGCATAAAAAAGCTAAACCCTTGGATTTTAGTGCTCTATTATTAATAACATTCACTTTGTCGATAATTCGTCTGTTTGACAATATTTGACTACTGTAAATAATTAAAACTGCTTACAAAGAAATCGGTATAGACCTACCAAAAGCAAACACATTACATGAGGGTTAATGATTTATTTAGAAACGTAATACAATTCAATAGTACATACGATCTCCAGCAAGAGAATCAAGTTGTTAATGTCTCAAGCCGAATTAATTCGACAAGAGAAAAGCATACCAGACTGTCCTTTACTTATAGTTCAAAAGATAATAAATTAAGATTTACTGTAGTTTAGTTTATTCTGAAGATTTTATTTAATTGTGGAGCCCATTGGAAGAGCAGTGTTTTTCACTGAGAGGGCTACTCTATTGATAGGAATGGAAATAAACTATGCGGAGATACCAGTGCTGGTTCTTATCAACCCAAACGCAATAATTATGACCTTTTTAGGTTTCTTTCTCTTTAAATGATCATAGTTACAATATTGGTACTTTTACTTTCAGCTTAAAAGAAAAATAATAAATTTTACAATACATCGATTTCATGGGAATGATGTTTGGCGGGGATGGTATTAGTATGGCTTACTTCAGTGACAGAGTAGTAATTGCTAATTTATATGCGTCAAGGGCCCCGACGGTATCTCTCGAATCAGGGCCCCTCAGAACCTAGCTACGCCACTGCGGCTCTTTAAATAATGTTATATATTATATATTAAATGGACATTTAGGCCTAATTCAGCAAAGGGTCCAGTGAGCACAGTTTGGTATTATATGAGTACTTTACATTAGTTGCAGATACACCGTATGCAATTTATTATTATAATCAAGTAACATTAGATCCTTCAGTCTGTTACCGGTATATCAACATCCAGACTGTTTCAACTTAATATTTCAAAGTAAACATAAAAGAAGCTGATTTATTTATGTTATGCAACTTGTTTTGTTTGTATTTTCTTATGTTAGACATGAATTTCAAAAAAAAAAATGAAAAAAAATTGAAAAAGAATTTAAAAATCTATTTGTTTTTAGGCCTATTATATTGCATGACGGAGGATCATCTAAGATGGATGAATCCTTCACGTAACCTCGTCTATCGTAAAGCAGATAGTGGTGGCCAGTGGACCATTGTATGGGCATCATTTTGCGAATTCTCAGCTTTGCAGCATCGGGCGAAGTTTCGTAGCTTACATAGTGGAATTTTAATTGAAGAACTATTTAGTATTGTACTTGCAGACTGGTAGTAAATGTAGGCCTATCAAATCAATCAACTGTTTTATTTTTGCATTGCTTCAACTACAAAGCCCATACAATGACTGAATCGCGACCGGAGCATATGATCATTCAGCCTGACAGACAGTGGCGTATCTAGAAGTCTTGAAATGGGGGTGCTAAAATGGGGGACGTGAATGCGAAGTGGGGGAACGATGAGCAGTTGAGGGGCGCTAATTCGCCAAATAAGGTGATTTTAGGTGATTTCTAACTACCTCTTAATATTGAACAGACTATCAATCACTTGTTTTATTCTTGCGTTGATTCTAATACAAAAGCTAAATCCCGAGGCCATAAAAGTGAATGGTGCGTCGTATGTCGTTCTTTCATAATCAAAATAGCGCATGCGCAAAATATGTTCTATAAGGATAGTTTCAATGAGATTTTACCAAACTATCCTACGTTAATGAAATTTGCGCCGGGGAACGTGAAAGTCTTTCATTCATTTTCTATATCTAGGCATAGGCTTATGTGTACTTTAAACACTACCGTATTAATGTGATTTTTTTTTTTTTTTTTTTTTTTTTTTTTGTTGATTTGTGCCAGTAATTTTACTAAACAAATTTTTATAGAAAATGTTTTGCAATGGTAAAAGTTTTTTTTTTTTAATAAATATGGGAACACGCGCTTCGCTCACTAAGCGCCAGGCTCGAATCTCACAATAATCTCCAACACGAATTACCAATTGAAATAGTTAATATTGCGGAGTAATAGTAGAACGTAATGGCGTCACATAAAGTCATCTGCGCATGCGCGACCGTCGAGTTGTTGTTTCGTGGATTCTAGGACGCAAATTGGCCAAATCTGTTGTTCAGAAAAAGTAGAAAGGTCATGCATGAGAAGGCCTAAATCCGTTTTTAGCGTCGCGTCGTTGCGCAAATCGAAAGCTCCCTATTACCATGCGCATAAGTACGTAAACAACATTTTTAGACAGGGAATAATATCGAAATATTGATCCTTAAGTACAGCCACCTATATGGATTTCATACTGTGCTAAAATTGAAATGTGCCAAATTTAAACAGAAGTGTCTGAAACCGAATGGTTGATTGCAGTGAAACATTTCAGAAGAAATAAACCATTAGATTTTATATAAAGAGCAAGCTTGCAATATATTTTTTTAATTTCCATTCATAACCCAAAGTATGAGCAGACAATTTATTTCAGACCAGATTATGATGTCATAAATCGTATGTGTCCGATTGGTACGCCTTATTTAGATATAAAGTATGTAGCGTCTACCGTAGAGGATACAAAAATAAGTAATTTTTACTATTGTTTAGCTGAATAACAAGTGAAGAAAAAATTTCTGTATTTAGTTGTTTTTGACACTGACGAAAATTCATGAATAAAGAAAAGTGAGTACAGTATGATTGGCTAATTAATGTGACTCCTTACTGAACCTCCCGCCGCTACTTGTAGGCCTATAATATTATATATATATATATACTGTCTCTTATACACATCTAGATAGGCCTACATGTGTTTATATGCTTTGGTTAGGAATATAGGAAATAGGCCTATATACACAGAATTTATGTTAACGTACGTATGTATATGCATGAGGCATATAGAATAGACATATATTGCAAACGTTAAAGAAGAGGAATCCGTAACCCGGTAACACGGCCGTAATCATCATATAGCCACAGATACTCTCGTTAAAAGTTAAAAAAAACTTTTACCATCATACACTCGGTAAACTTTTCGTTTAACTATGGTAATGTCAGACTCTGTAAACCTTTCGTTTAACTATGGTAATGTCAGAAACAAATTTACCAATGAATTATTCATAACATTGCACAGTGGTTGCCTACGCACCAAAAATAATAATTGATACAAATATGATAATAGTTAAACTAACACTGACATCCAATACGAAATCAAAATTGAATGCAAACATCTACTATTATAGTATGCGGGTAGGTGTAGGGCGATAATATTATATTACTATGACATATCATTTTGAAAAGGAATACATGCAATCCGTTTTATATAATTAACGTTGCTGGTACATACTTTCAGGCTGAGAGGACTATATAAAGTTATAGCTGTCTCAGTTTAAGGTAAAAGTTCAATTAGAACAGTTATACGTATATCAACCGTTTAAGTTATCATTTTCATCAGTCGCTGCCACGATTTACCTGTACTTGTCGAATTTTTTTCTCTAATCTTTATTACAGCTTCATCTTTTGTCATTAACAATATTGTTAAAGTAATTATGAACAATTCTTTTCATCATCATCATCATCATCATCATCATCATCATCATCATCATCACCATCACCATCAACAACAACATTACCATCACCAGTATTATCATTATTATTATCATCATCATCATCATCATCATCATCATCATAATTATTATTATTATTATTATTATTATTATTATTATTATCCTATGCATTATCAATATAAAACAGTAATCATCATTACCATTATCATTGTTACTGGTCATTATTAATATGACCATCACCAATAATATCATCATTATCATCACAATTATTTTCATTATTTTCCTCCTTATCGATCATCACCATCGTCATCACATATTAATCATAAGTGAACATTAGTATGAAATAATAATTAATTAGTATTAGATGAGGTTTATACATTTTTTTTAATATAGAGAGCAATTATTAGAGTTACAGTATCAGTATTAACATAACTGAGATAAACAGCTTTAAACTTCAGTGTGCTTACATAAGTTACACAGTTCACGCATGAATGCACACATCAAGAAACGAAGTTCGCTAGCAACCAGCAACCAACCAAAATATTATAATGCATGAGAATTACAAATTATATAATTAATTGCGTCCTTCAATATTGGTTTCTTCTCAGAAATCGAAGTCATTCTTTTCCTTTGATGTTTGCGTGTGTCATATGCCACTGGATTTCTGGGGATGTTTGCGGTGTGATCTGTACTACCTCAATGCGGACTTTCCTTTTTGCGGTAATGTGATTTATTATAGTTTTGTGACTTGTGAGTAATAATAATAATAATAATAATAATAATAATAACAATAATAGTGAACGATTCGTGTCATTTGAGATTTTTCTTGATTTTAAGTAGTGGTACTGTATGTAAGTACTACACTTTTTAATCACACAAGCCACTAGGCCTTTATTTTTTTTCTAAATCTAAAAAATAGTAATAATAATAATAATAATTATTATTATTATTATTATTATTATTTTGTTTAGTTTTTGATTCCCTTCTTTTCTTCTTTAAAAATCCCCTGTTGCAAATGGCTAACGTTCCCACAATGTCACTTTACGTTACACAGATGATACACTACACATGTACTGTATATTTGTTTGACCAAGCCACAGAAATAATTGTAAATTTCTAAAAGCATGAATACTGTTTAACAAAATATGAATATAAATTTTTCACAAATCTTAAGCCCAATTTGTCAAACAAAAATCTGTGTTTTCTTTTCTAAATTTTGCCACGAACCACAATCTCCATTCCTCTGTATTGGTGAACCCATCTTATTCCTTCTGTCTGTTGTTTGGGTGTTATTCTTGATGAATCTATTACATATATTCCTTAAGTTTCTTCCATTTGTAAGTCATACATACAATACACCTTAAATCCCCCTGAAGATTAAAAAAGCATATTATTATAATCATGTACCCGGTGGCGTATTTACTGAGAGACTTGGAGGTACCATCTTCCAAAAAAGCTCGCAACCCCAAGCTCCCCCAACTACACATTTACAAAAAAAAGTAGGCCTACGTTCAAGTAGTTAAAAATCACTTCACATTATTTTGCCAGCAGACGCCCCTCAATTATTATCAGTTATTATATGTCAATCGTGACGTCATCACTGTAACTCCTCAATGCTGGAAATGGTTATTTTCCTATCAGAAGCCTGCACTAATATTTTATTAATGCACCGTTGGCTTGACCTTTTATCGATTCGTGTGCAAAAGGTCAAAACAATGTTTCGCGGCGTCGCAACGCGATGAATATTCTAGGCATGGTCTTTTTACACAAGCACGACGCGCGACTACGGAAAGACAGACAGACCCACGCCCTATCGCGATAGTCGTTTGTTCACAAGTGCTAATTATAAACATTACATATAAACTTCGAACAAGGTAAACTATAACCCAATAAAGTCACTTTAAATTTAATATTATGTGTGAAAATTTAAGAAATTTCTTGAATCAATGGACCCTAATAATCTAAAGAAACTTCTTTTTATTTTGATTACCGGAGGCCTCTCTAAACCTATTGTAAAGATTCAAGGAATGTATTGAGATGTATTTCTCCTGCTTTAACAATAAGGAGGTCGAGGCTTAGGCCGTAGCCTAGATGAAATCATCACAGGATTTTACCTGTCAACACTGAGACCAAAAAGTGATTAATGTATTCTCTCAAAAGCTCGAGAAATGTTTACTTATTTGGCGAATGTCTATCATAATAGTAAACTCATGACAAGTTGTTTAAACACAATCAAGTGTTAACGCGAACTGCAGCTATCCGCATACGCACAGCTAACTACTGAACAAGTTACTCATACAGTACACATATCCACAAATTTGGCACTGACAACGGTCGTAGTAGCCTACGTCAATCAACTGTTGAAACTTCTTTGAGTACGGCGAGCGAGGTTTCTAATAATATTTGCCTTTTAATGTCGATTTCAAAAATAATAATAATAAATATTTAAGGCAAAAATTCATCCTTGGGGCTATGGAATAATTTATGAAATAAAGATACCAGATATATATTATAATACCCAATTTATTTTTGTAGAGTAAATATTGACCCTGGTCAATTTTTTACCCTTAAGTCTGATGAAGGCCTACCTTATACCAGAGGGCACTTACTAAGCCAATGTCGCACACAATAACACGTTCACATTTCTTTGATTTACATACAATTAGCACTTGGAACTCCTAGCCTAACCATATTGTAACATCTCCTTCAGTCAACGCATTTAAATTTCACTAGGACAAACATACAAATGATGTAAAGAGAAGAAGCAGGCCCCACGAGTTACAAAACTAATTTTCGCTTTAATATCAGGATTAGGTAAGCACTCACTAACGTAATCAAAGTATGCATTTATAATTAAAGTAAATAGTACTTAACGCTAGAGCACCAGTAACAAATAACGTCACGAAGTTGTTTTGTTTTGGATCACCACAATATTCGTATTATTATTTGTATTTACATTTTGGATTATTATTTCGGAAAGCTGGTGGTATTATCAATAATTTGGAATATAATTATCATAAATTCCTTTATATAGACTTGACATATCAGGAGCATTGGCACTGACAACGGTCGAAGTACACCAATCCACTGGTCAAACTTGTTTTCAGTACGGTAAGCGAGGTTTCTAATAATATTTGATGATGCATACATACATGTTAGCATTTGAGCTTTAGTAACTGTGAATTTACTTTACTAGTTAAAGATATAAGCGCTGAAGAGAAAGAAAACATTCATTATAATTGAAATAATTGTTTTATGAAACATGTAAATTCGGCTCCTTGATGTGCACGTACACACGTATCAATAATTTATCATTTTGACTATAGTGATATAAAGAATATTTGGTTATATATGTGTTAATGATAATTACAATGGTAAACTTATTATAGGCCATGTCTTGATACTTTTCAATTGATCATTTCGTGTTTTGTTTTGTTTTTTTTTCATTTTTTGTCGATTTACCTTAGTTATTTTAATATGGTTCCATCGTCTGTATTATATTGTTTATTATATTTGTATGAGTTTGATGAGAATATGCCAAATGATGGAAAATTATGCTAGAATTTTCTGCTGGGAGAGGGGAATACTAACTTATGATATCATCCAATATAGCATACAACACTCTTTTAAAACACCTTGATCAGAAGTATAAAAAACAAACTTGAGGGAATTGTTTAGAACCCCTAAAATGCTGGTGATGGAACGAAAGATTATGGTTCTAGCATTTCTAGGTGGCCAGAATGGCAGTCTCAGAGATAATTTAATGTAATCTTCATTTATCCTGCTAATATTTTTAATTTTCAAAAATTTAGGATAGGAGATAGGCCTATTCGATTATCTGAAAAAAAACCATAAAGGCAACAAGGTCTTGTCAAGGGTTCAGAGGTGAAGCAAAAAAATGCTGGTGATGGAACGAAAGATTATGGTTCTAGCATTTCTAGGTGGCCAGAATGGCAGTCTCAGAGATAATTTAATGTAATCTTCATTTATCCTGCTAATATTTTTAATTTTCAAAAATTTAGGATAGGAGATAGGCCTATTCGATTATCTGAAAAAAAACCATAAAGGCAACAAGGTCTTGTCAAGGGTTCAGAGGTGAAGCCTGTAGCTATAGTCGCAGAGGCATTTCAGGATGTTAGAGGTTTTAATAATTATTCTATTTCATGAGAAAATTTGGTATATACAAAGCGTTTATATCGTAACAGATGATGAACGGAGAAATCTGCCGCCGAATTCTGCTTTCCTCTGTTTCTTTTCATTTACTGTATTGTGTTAGTCAATAGCCGCTGATGAGCAAATTTTAATGACTCCTCCGAATCTTTTCTTGTTTTTCTTTTCCGTGTACTTTCACATGGGATTCAGATCCATATAGTGTCCTCCACCTTGATTTCTGTCAGTACTTTATTCATACTGCTGTATCTGCCATCACTTAATAGCACTTCATGAAATAACACTGTACAATACAACTTCCGTTTAATTACATTTATTTTGATTTCATATCATAAATGTTTTGTGTTTGCATTGTATATTAATTATTGTTACAATCATAGTTTAATTATACTCCAACTCTTTCTTAGGCCAATTAAATAAAATAATATGAAGAATGTGTGTTTTATAGTATGTGACGATGTGTCTCCTTGACAGATACGGTATATACGTAAATATATTGATATATTTCTAGAAAAATATAGCTAAAATGTGGTTTTATAAGGTTTGTGTAGATTTAGTATTATTTGATATTCGAATCCTGCGAAGAGTGCAATTACGGCATATTTTGAAAATTTTCGATAAACATGCATGCTACGTTCATTTTGGCCCTACACATTGCAAGCTTAAAACTTAATGAAACATGTTAGACATCAATAAAATGAAGACTGCACAACCAAAAAGCCTCTTAGAACTATATTGGCTGTCATACTACTTACAAGAAAGACACTGCAGAAGTTCAATAACAAGATTGTGATAAAGTTTGAGTGCCAAACAAGCGGTTGTTCTCTCAAATAAAATATAAACACGATCAATGCTTCAGCTATCCTTTCCCAACTCGCGTACAAGCTATACTTTTAAGTGATTTTCATAGTACATAAATGTTGGCCTTATTCACAGAAATAGACAACATGGCTTAACCTAATGAGAGTTACCTATGGATACTAAAATTTGTATTAATAAACAGCAGATTTTGGCTTTGTTCAAGCAATTAGGTTAACCATAATCTTAACGAAGTAGCTATGCTTACTCCAAAGAAGTTTAATTTTCCAATTAAAACAGTCTTGGGCACCTATATGTAAAAACGATTTGTTGTATTTTGTACTTAAAAAATTACAAATCAAATAGACATTTCACCAATGTACGGTAACTTTCATGACGGTAAGTAGAACGAGATTAGTCAGTTTTCACTGAATTGGCCACAAAGCGTAGTTGTCTTTAGTCACTAATGTGTTGTTATAGTGATTTTAAGTAGTCTAAGTCATTCTATTGTATAGTATAATATCATAGTAATACCTATCCACTGTATCAACTCTTTAATTATTAACTGAGAATTTTTTATCCCTGCTATTCTTCATAATACTTCTGACTCGGCATAATCATAGCCTGTCAAGACTGCGTAGGCCTACGCCAATGTGCTCATTCTCATTACATCGTCTGCATATTATATTATTATTACGCCTCAGCGTAACATTTGGCTATTTCGTAAACCCGCCGTGCCAACCCTTATCCACCGTGCCCGAATTTATGTAGTTTCTAGGTATGCGCTAGGGTTTTGCGCCGTAAACGCAATCGAGTTTGTAGAAAGAAACTTAATCAATGGTTGAACAATAGGCAATGTTAGACATCCTACTTTAATTTTAAACTAGGACATATGACGAGACAAGGCGGCTATCTTAGGCTTATTTTTTAATGGAATTTTTAAGTTTGTTATTGCTATTATATCAGCCAGCCGAGGCTGCAACGCGGGCAACCTAAAACACTATAGATCGGAGACAAAATTTTTAGGGCAAGACATGGGCTATGTTGTAGGCCATAGGCTATATCGTCGCCTACTATACTAGCTAGGCATAGGTCCTAGCAAAAGTTCCCTTCTCCTCCATATTCATAATCTTTTGGAGGTTTTGTTTTTCTAATAATATTTCTTCTAAACCTTTTTCTTCCTGTTGTGAAATCCCTGTCAAAGGTTTTTCGCATATTTTAGATTACTCTCTAAGATCGTCAAAATCGAAAGCCCCTTCTTAACCCTCGTAAGAAACAGGGACGCGACACGCGACACGCTTTTCACAAACTTGATTGCATTTATGACCCAAAATTCTAGCACATGCGTAAAAACTAAAAAAGTTTGGACACGGCGGGTTTACGAAAGGGTCAAATGCCTTTGCGTAAGCATAGTCACGGCATTCTTTTAGAGATGTGTTAATATTTATGGTATTTATAGTTATTGATTTATGTTAAATTATTGATTTATGTTAAAAATTATATACTCCTTAATCAATCATCTATTCAATCAATCAATCAAATTCATCAATTTTGATTATAGGTTGATGTGTTTGTTATTTGAAGATTTTAGATGACATATACATTCCTTCAAGACAACTTCCTTCTAGCACAAAACTGCTTCTCAATCATTTTAAAGTTTCAACCAAATCATATGGAGACCGATCCTTTCAACATGCATTGCCAAAGTTTTGGAATCAGCTACCAAAGAATGTAGTGGATTGTACATCAATTACATCTCAAATTACATCTCAAAACTCACCTATTTATTAGGAAGAGCTTAAGCGCTTAGAGACTTAATTGTAATTTTCGCTATATAAAAAGCTGATTATTATTATTAAATATTATTATTATTATTACAAACAAAAATCATTTTTACGGATATAATTTGAAAAATTATACTAATCTTTATTTTGAAATTTTAGATACTACTAGTGTTCAGTTGTAATACAACATCATGAATGGAAACAACAATGACGATCAAATTGCCATCGTCGGTATAGGTAAGTTTTTCTATTAGGTTGATTCTGTTTATTTTTTTTTTTATAGAATATCAATATGCCTAAAATAATGGATTGTAGGCCTAAATGTAAATATAAGTAGAAAATTAGGCCTAACCTGAAATATTCTTCTGCAATTAGACATTTGAGACAAAATTGTATAGTTAATATTATCTATCACATTGAAATTACTGGATCCGGCCTGTTACGTCACATGCCATGTTGCGACCAGGTATTTTGATAACCAATATATTGCTATCCAGTCTGTTATCACTTAGGCTTTGCCATCCAGCCAGTTGCCAACTTAGTCCGCTGCACTTCAAAATCAGTTGACTCTAGGCCCTAGGGTTTTCCCTGTCCGTAACCTAAGAACTGTGTATAATATGTTTTACTACATTTATTGCATTTGTAAAATCCTTAGAGTTTGTCAATAAATGTAGAAAATACATAACATTACTGAAATATTATTACAGTGGGCTCTGTGCAGACTGTAAGCTCACACCATAGTTCCAGGGCGGAAACCAAACCGGATAGTAAGGGGGCAGCAGGCTGAATTTCGAATCCCAAAATTTGTTATATAAATTTAATCAAATAATATTTCTTCAACACATATGTATATGTTTGTGTTCATTCCTTACTCATGCCTAAAGCATGTATTTGGTTCGTTGATACTGAAAGAATAATGTAAGTTGGAAGAATAAGAAAGACACACATAAGATATGGCTATTTTTTTAATGATTCTATTTTCTCTCTCTAGCTATATTTCAGCTCGCAATAATGTAAATAAATTCATGGAGTTACAACGAAAATTGGAAAGGTATTCCCTTTTGTTTTTATTTCTTTGAAAATTAGGATGTCGAATGCCAGGTGGCGTAACATCAACCGATGAGTTCTGGGATGTTCTTCGAAATGGCAAGGACTGCATTACGGACGTTCCAGCTGGGCGTTGGTCAGTTGAGAAATTTCACGATAGCGATCAGACTAAGCCAGGAAAAATGGTGTCCGGAAAAAGCGGATTCGTAGATGGAATCGAACATTTTGACAACACCTTCTTTAAAACGTCACCAAAAGAAGCGGCATCAATGGACCCTCAACAAAGAATATTGTTGGAAGTAACACACGAAGCCTTTGAAGATGCCGGTATCATACCTGATGACCTAAAATCATGTGGAGTGTTTGTTGGTATTGGGCTGATGGACTACCCAATCCAAACGCTTGATGTTCACTCGTCCACTGTTAACGCATATACTTTGACAGGAACAGCTCACAGTGTCGCAGCAAACAGGATATCGTACGTTTTCAACTTGAAAGGCCCAAGCTACGCCGTTGACACTGCGTGCGCTTCATCGATAACGGCTATGCACCTAGCATGTCAGTCACTGAGGACCAGAGAGTGCGATGTAGCTGTACTTGGAGGAGCCAACGCGCTTATAATTCCAGACACCACCATAGCCTTCAGTGCTCTGGGAGTGCTCTCACCAGACGGGAAGTGTTGTCCATTTTCTGACACAGCAAAGGGTTATGTCAGAGGCGAGGGCTGGGGAACACTTATTCTTAAAACCTTGGATCAAGCTTTGAAAGACAACGACCATATTTATGCCACAATCGTAGGCACATCAATAGCGGCTAACGGGTACAGTCAAAGCATTACCATGCCTTCAATGCCTGATCAACAAAGGATCATTGAAGAAACATATAATCGATTTAATGTCAATATGGCTGATGTAAACTACCTTGAAGCGCATGGGACAGGAACACCAGTTGGAGATCCAATTGAAGCAGAAGCTATCGGAAAATCATTTGGGCCTAACCGTGACGTGCCAATTAAAATCGGATCTGTCAAGAGTAATTTTGGTCACAGTGAATGCGCAGCAGGTGCCGTAGCTACCATAAAGGCGGCACTAATGTTACATAAAGGTTATCTTGTTCCGACAATAAACTACGAAAATCCGAATCACAACATCAACTTGAAAGATTGGAAATTAGAAATACAGACAAAAATAGAACCTTTGCCAAAGCAGAAAAAGGCCATTATTGGAGTAAACAGTTTTGGGTTTGCAGGGGCACTAGCACATGCAATCTTAATGGAGGCACCAAGCCAAGAACCTAAAATGCTGACTGATCCAGTTAATTGGAAATTTGGTGCAAGTGAAAAAGAAGGCAAAACTCTGTTGATTCCTCTGTCAGCCAAGTCACCTGCGGCACTTACAGATCTGGCTATCAAATGGAAAGAATTTGAAAGTGAAGAAGATGCCATGCGTGTGGTTGGATGGCAGGCAACCCGTAGAAAACATCACGAATGCCGTTTAGCAATCTCTGCAAATTCGGGTGCACAGTTTAAAGAGAGACTAGAACAATTTATCACCAATGGATGTGGTGAAGGAATGTCAACCGGGACCACGTACAATCCAGAACACAAGGTATGTTTTATATTTCCAGGACAAGGGCAGCAGTGGATGAATATGGGAAGACAGCTGTACCTGACAGAGCCTGTATTTAGAGAGTCTATCAGAAAGTGCGATACAATCTTCCGCGAAGTAAGTGGATGGTCCCTATTAGAAGACAAAGGTCTTTTTAATGGGCATTTGAGTGGGAAGTGCTACATAAGTGACGAAGAATTCACTGAAATGGAAATAAGTCAACCGGCAGTGCTGTTCCTACAAGTTGGCTTATTCGACTTATGGCGTCATTGGGGCGTGAAACCTGATGTAGTTGTTGGACACAGCTTAGGAGAGATTGCTGCTGCATATTCCTGTGGCGGACTTACTCTTACTGAAGCTGTAAAAGTTGTCTATTACAGAAGTAAAAATCAGGCAAGGTTGAAGGGCACCGGTAGCATGGCAGCAGTCAGACTTACACTAGAAGAAGGAGTGGAAATATGCAAGAAATATGATAACCTGTATATCGCAGCCGAAAACGCTCCGGGGTCACTAACATTAGCAGGATCTGAGGAAAGTATACTTAATATTGTTAATGATGTCAACGTCAAGTCAAAACAGCTTAGAGTGCAATGCGCTTTCCACACACCTATTATGGACCCTATGGAAAAGCCATTTAGAGACTCCATGAATGGAGCTGTTTCAACACCAGCAGGAACCCGATCAGTTCCTATCTACTCAACTCTGACTGGTGAACTCTATGACGGCGACTTTAATACAGACTACTGGTGGAAAAACATTCGAAATGGAGTTAAATTCAGCCCAGCAGTTGAAGGCATTGTTCGTGATATTGAGGCAAACGTCTTTATAGAATTGGGTGCTTCTGTAACACTGGTATCATCTGTAAAACAGATTGGTAAAGGTCAAGGGAAATCTGATCTACTAACTGTATCCACTGGCCAACGGGAACAGGATGACCGAGTTACTAGCCTTTTTGCACTTGGGCAACTATATGCAGGTGGTATGAGCCTCAATTGGAAGAACTTCACACGAGATGCTGCTAGGTGGGTTGATATCCCAAAATACCAATGGCAGCATGGGTCGTTCTGGATTGAGGGTGAAGAGCGCCGTAACAGAAGACTTGGTCAAGACGACCGTACATATAGAGGTCAGAACGGTAACATATCCTTTAGTGTATTTCCTTTCTTAGCTGATCACGTAATCCAAGACAGAGTAATATTTCCGGCCGCTGGATATGTTGAGTACGCTATACAATCTCATTTTTTGGAAGATCAGTTACCTACTTTAAGACATGCTAACTTTAAACGAGTTTGCACTTGGCCAGAGGACACTGACAGTAGTAACAACGCCGTTAGCCTAAATTTGATATGTGTCAAAAATGGCACCCATGTTGAAGTTACATCCAATAGCCTTGTCTACAGCAGTTGTGAACTCTTACACACAAACACCAAAAATACCACCAATGTTAACATTAATACAAAGGAAATACTAGAAAGATGTACCGATCGTCATACACAAGAAGAATTTTACATCAGGATGGCCTCAGTGGGCCTCAACTACGGCCCCACATTCCAGGTAATACAAGAGATGATGGCAGGAGATGGCGAAGCCCTTGGTTATTTATTCCCCGCTGAAAATAACAATCAACGCATACAGACAACACAACTTGACGGTTGTTTCCAACTTCTTTTAAGTACCATAGGAGAAACAACAACCCTATACCTTCCAGTTGGAATCGATAAACTCCAGATGTTTGTCTCAAAGGTACCACCATTCCAACCACTCATGGCCTATGCTAATGTTACTGAATGTGATAGTAAAATGCTAGTTGGTGACGTTATACTATCAACAAAAGAAGGGTGTACATTGGCACATCTTACCGGCGTCAGATGTCAGAATATTAATGGCACAGTATCTGACGTTGATCTAGAAAAATGCTTATACAAGACAATATGGCAACCGTTCAATGCCTGTATGGGAGAGACAACTCTACTTAATGAAGTATTTGACGAAATTGAACAGAAAAAATTACATTCAGTTGAATCAGATGCCATCAAAAGGGCAGAACAATGCGCGCCTTTAATTCGGTCTATATGTGCATCTTATATACGTAATGGCCTGAGGACCGTCGACAAATCAACTTACAAAGTGCATCCTCTTTACGCCGAGCGCTTAAGAGCCATTGGGCACAGTTGATTTTATTGTCTGTATGGACACCATACATTCTGTTGTTGATGTCAATATCGCTCTTGGTAGGATTAAAGATTTATTGACTGATGATGGTCTTTTCTTGATGTACGAAGCTACAAATACACATTATGTTGCTGAACTTGTATTTGGATCACTTGAGCTGTGCTGGGTATATCAGGACTTTAGGACCGACACCTGTTGGTTGTCGAAAGATGGGTGGGTTCAGGCGTTAGAAGATAATGGCTTTACTGATGTTGTAACAGCAACCACTGCTGGAGAGTTTTTTCACTCTATCTTTCTGGGAAAAAAGTATTCAATTATAGAGAGCAATCAGACTATTAAACCTAACATTACACAGCAGATTTCAAAATGTCAACAATACGTAGTTTTCACCGATGGAGAAGCTCATGCTTTTGCTGACAGTCTTACAAAGTACCTCAGTGGATCAGTTGTGACACAGAGGTTCACAGAAATCGACAAGGATGCTCTTACCAAAACCACAGGAATAACAAAGCAAGAAATGATCTATGTCTATAGCGCGACAGACAGTTACTGTCATTCTCTAGTTAAGCTTCTCCAAATTGTTGATAGCACCCCTGAAGCTTTCAACAAATTCTGGGTTGTAACAACAGGCTCGAATAATGGATCGTCAAACATAGAGGGAAGCAAAGCAATCGGTGTTATTCGTGCGATCACGAATCAATGCAATACTCCAATTTACTCTATTGATATTGACCCACATGATACGCCAGCTTCACAAGCGCACCTTTTCTCCAAATACATTATGTCTAATGGTCACAAAGAAAGAGAAGTCACTATCCGAAATGGAGCGTACATTTATCCTAGAATTGTATCAACAACCTTGACCGCTGACACGTCTTCATCGAGCAAACCATACTGGCAATTAACACAGAGCTCCTCGTCGACACTGACGTCTTTAGATGATCTTGGAATCTCATACATCACCGAAATGGTTCCAGAGCCTGGAAAAGTACTAGTTAAAATCAAAAGTGCGGCTCTCAATTTCAAAGATGTAATGATGGCTCTGGGTATGCTTAATGCACTACTAAAGACTGGAGATAAGCAATTTGGCCTTGAGTTTAGTGGCATTGTCGAAAAAGTGGGAGAAGGGGTATCAAGCCTCAAGGAAGGTGATGAAGTTCTTGGCTTTGGTGAACATTGTTTTGCATCGCACTCAATATGTGATGCCGACCTTGTGGTTAAGAAACCACCAAACCTATCATGGGACGAAAGTTCAGGTGTTGGGATCATATTTGCTACATCTTACCACAGTCTTATTGAACGTGCTAATCTTCAAGAAGGTGAAACTGTCTTGATACACTCTGCCTGTGGTGGTGTAGGACTGAGTGCAATACAAGTGGCAAGAATGGCTAAAGCAAATATCATATGTACTGCTGGAACGGTCAAAAAGCGACAGTATTTAAAAGAAAAGCTATGTATCCAGTATGTATCAGACTCTCGCTCTGACACATTTTACAGTGATGTAATGAAATGGACAAACGGCAGAGGCGTTGACGTTGTGCTGAATTCTCTCAGTGGTGATCTTCTGACGAAAGGTGTAGAATGTCTCGCTCCAGGTGGACGATTCTGTGAGATCGGCAAACGTGACATTCTTCAGAATTCAAATCTTCAAATGCAGATTCTTCTTGAGAATAAGACTTTCATCTCAAGTCAGATAGACATTATGATTGACCTGGACAAACCCAGAGCACAAAGGCTGTTGAAAAAAGTATCCGACTTACTTCAAAAAGAAACCCTTAAGCCAATCAAATTTGAAGTTTCATCCATTGAAGATTATCAGGAAGTTTTTTCGAGAACCGCCAAGGGATCACACATTGGTAAAGTAATTTTCAGTATACCTGACAAAATTGAACCTCCTAAAATCAATCCGACTTCAAAATTGTTCAAAAAGAATGCAACATATGTGGTCACTGGTGGATTTGGGGGCATAGGCCTAGCAATGGCCCGATGGCTTGCAAACAAAGGAGCAAAACACATTGCACTTGTTTCACGCCGTGGATGTCACAACTCTGCTGGCAGACGAACACTGCAATATCTCAAGAGTAAAGATGTCACCGTTTACATGTATGATTTAGACTTAAGCAAGAAGGAAAATGTCCGAATGATGTTTAATAGGTTGCAAAAGGACAAAGCACCAACGACTAAAGGCGTATTCCATTTGGCAGGATATATAATTGAGGAAGTTTTTCATAGCTTGACCACATCTGAAATTGACAATATACTTTCTTCAAAGGCTGGCACTGCTCAGCATTTGCATGATCTTACTAATGACATGGCGCTCGACATCTTCTTCATGCTATCGTCTGTGACAACGATGTGCGGCAATTCTTCACAATCTATGTACATAGCAGCGAATAACTTCCTTGATGCACTAGCCATGAAAAGAAAAAATGGGGGGCTTCCAGCTCTCAGTGTTCAGTTGAGCCCAGTAAGAGGAGCAGGTTACTTAGAAGATAAGACTAGCGTTTCAAAAGCTTTGAACATGAGAGGTCATCTGTCACTACACGTCGATGAGTTCTTAGAAGGTTTATCGAATATCCTACAATCACCAAATGCACCCGCCGTCTTGTACCTTGCAAATCAGGTACGTTACCTAATCCAATTTTAGAATGAACCTAATATAATGTAATATTTGTATAGTACCTGTTCAGATTTTGTACTGTAATTTATTCTTGTTTTTACTACAAAAGCAACTTTTTAAGTTTATTCTTTTAATTAGTTTTTAGTATCAGAATTGATTTCAAATTTAGGTTGTTTGACTATCTATGTACAACCTATAATCGTTTAATAATTAGGGTAAAGAGAAATACAATATACTTAGTGCGATGTCAGTAAGTTTAGATATTGCTGCAGTGACAAATGCTTAATTTATAACGTAGGTCAAATATGGAACTATACTATACCAATGCATATGAAGCAGCCTTATATCGCTAAAACATGAGACGCAAATATCAAGTGATAAATTATCCAGATTTTAATTATTTATGTATAAGTAAGTATGTATGTATTTAATTTATGATAATGTTTTGTTGTTTTTGATATAAATTTATTTTAATCATTAATTTACCTTTTGTGCCTCCTTCCATAATTATATACAGGATTGGAATGTGATGCAGATGTTTACCTACCCTGAAAGCATGAAGTTTGTACATCTCGTGATGGGTCAACAGGTTGCTAAGACCGACTGTTCCCTAAGCTTAGAGGATATAGAAAAAAACGTAAAACAAAAAATGGGAAAGTTACTCTGCGTAGAACCAGACAGCATTGACGTCAATCAACCTATGATAAATTACGGAGTCGACTCACTGATGGCAGTAGAAATGGTCACGTGGGCAAGTAAAGAGCTTAATGTTGTGGTCTCTCAGCTTGATATTTTGGGAGGTATAACAACGAAGCTGCTGCTCGAAAAGGCCTTAAATAAAGATGTCGTACTACCACTCAAGTTGAGTGAGACATAACCCTATAATTGCGTTCCTTTGATCTATATTCGCTAGGCATTTCTTACTTTATACTAATGACGCAATATTGTTCAAGCAATGGCAGAATTTTTCATCCAAATCAATATTTGGTGCTTTGTATAATTATACACACACATATATATACATATATATAT
>NW_022706414.1:65476-69995 GCF_011630105.1 Anneissia japonica
CATAAAATAAGATGCACAACGACTATGAATTGAAATATAAACAATCTGATTAAACTATATTATGTTCAATTTACACAAGTATTAATAAAAATTGAATTCTTTGAAATTACATTATCCAATATAGAGGGGCGGGGGAAAACATTGAACACATCACACAAGTAAAAAATAGCATATATTTTTTTTATTACGGTACTACACTAAACTATAAAAGAAACTACTGTTGTAGCTAGAAATACTAATATTTAATAATATAATAAGACAGGCGTACGTATATCCGATAAATCGGTAAAATTTCATAGGCAAGTTTAGGTATAGGCGTAGACCTAGATAAACCGAAAAAGAACAATATTATATTATTAGAGGGTCGTGCGATGTTGTGAAGTGCCTGTTCTTGTTCCTAATGATTTTAACTTGTTTCGACACGGTTCGTAACGAACTCGAATCAAGTCAGTCCGAGAGAGCCCGAATGGACTTTCATGCAGAAGTCAAGTGGAGTTAAAAAAGATCACCTACCGCTCGTGTTCTGTTTTTGGTAAAAACGCGCCTGGACTGCACACAGCAGTAGGCCTATTACGCACACGTCCTTTTAAAGTGCGTCCAAAATAACGATTGAAATACGAAAAAGAAAAATATATAAAACATTATTAAATACATAACAGGCATAAATGTCAATTAACAAATTTCGAGACATGTAGGCTCCAGGAAATGAATAACCCCGAAAAATAGAAGTTTTAAAATAATGATACATTACAATAGGCCTACGTATAAACAATAACGATATTTAATACAGTAATATAATATTTTAATAATAAAATCAATATAATGATAACAATGGTGATGACGTTGTTGTTGATAATGAGGAAGATAATTTTGATGATGAGGATAACGATTCTGATAATTATTTTAGTATAATTATTTATGTATGACTGCTCCCTGGTAGTATCAATCAATCTAATCAATCAATCAGTGGATTCATAAGGCGCATAATACAACAATGGTGATGGCGTTGTTGTTGATGATGAGGAAGATAATTTTGATGATGAGGATAATGATTCTGATAATTATTTTAGTATAATTAATTATGTATGACTACTCCCTGGTAGTATCAATCAATCTAATCAATCAATCAGTGGATTCATAAGGCGCATAATACAACATTATAACTTAATAGCTAGATACAATTTTGTTTTGTTTCCTAATGGTATTAAAGATTGTACTGTATATTAAATGGATTCACATAATTTGGTTGAAATTTAAATTCATACTTATAAACTTACTACATAGTTAAATACATTTTACATGATTTAAGTTACCCAGAGTGAATGTAAACCATATTATAATACCAAGTAAATAGTATTATCAACACTTTGTCCGTCAAAAAAATAAATAAATAGGCTACAGTTCTACCTCTAAATAAAGAGTCAGCCTCATTAATACTTAACAGATAAATAAATTAAAGCATTTGAATAACTTAAGTCGTGTGATCACACTACAATTATTTTATTTATATCCCCATTTTTCACCTTTAGAACCTTATCTTTTCACTGCAGTTAGAGTAGTTTGTTGTAAAACTCCTTGTTAAAAACCGACATTTTTTACCTGTGTCATTGAAAGATGGTACATGTCATCTTTCAAATGAGCAGTTAAGTTCGTGGTATTTGTTTTCATTTTAATAGTTAGCAGTATCTACGAGACGCCTCTAATTGAAGACCACTTTTCTTTGGTTGACTAAATAATGAACTAGCCAATCAGAGAGAGTGGTACTGTAAGATATAGAACTATATGATAAAATAATAATAATAATAATAATAAACCACCAAGATTTTAAAAAACAAGATCAGGCAAAATGTATGTATATGTATACAGGGAGGTAAAAAAAGAAATAAGAAAGAAAAAAAGAAAGAACGAAAGAAAGAGAAAAAAATGATAGCCCA
This sequence comes from Anneissia japonica, assembly GCF_011630105.1. NCBI lineage: Eukaryota > Metazoa > Echinodermata > Crinoidea > Comatulida > Comatulidae > Anneissia > Anneissia japonica. The sequence goes on from NW_022706414.1 coordinate 67,411, forward strand.
CAACGCCTCAAATGTTATTTTCCGGCGTCTAGAACACAAAAATTTCGCGGGGGGCATGCCCCCGGACCCTCTAGGACATTGTTGTCTCGATCGGCCCAAATTTCGGCCCTCCTTTTTTTTGGACATCTCTTGATCCGCAACTGGTATATACATACATATACATCACATCTAGATGTGTATAAGAGACAGGGCCTATTACGCACACGTCCTTTTGTGAAATTTCGATATGGTTTTCGTAGTCAGATTTTCGAGAAAAACAGCTACCCGTATTTCTCGACTAAGACGTCAGTGGGAGCTGTAATTTGTATGGCAAGGAGATTGTGCAACCCTTAATTCGCATTAAGGAAATTTACGCCCAGAAACCTTGTAGTTATTAATATTTTGGTTATAATAAAAAATATTCATTTTTTGGTGACGTCACACTCACAATTTATGCATACGTCATAAGCTGGATTACGTCACCTTTCCCTGGTAAGGCAAACTTTCCCGGAGGTAAACAAGGTACCTCTGCAACTGAATTACTCTTAGTTATTTGCTTTTTTTTTTCTTATTTTAATTTATTTCTTTCGAAAGTGTACTTTCTATCACATATAAATGCACTGCCTAGTTAGGCCTGGGCCTAGGCCTTGTCTTATTGTTATGCCTCATCGTCCCCCTACGCAGTACATCAGTAGCCCCCTTCCCCCCATACAGTACAGACGTTTGCTAGGCAACAGAACGTGATTGCACCTTCCTTCCCAGGTGTAATTACATTGGCATATTGTTAGCTAACCAGTTGTGTGTGTTTATTTGTATGAGTACCGCGGCGTACTCATTTTCACAAAGCATTTGCATCCCCTCTTGCAAAGAGGGAACTCTGTCTCTTATACACATCTAGATGTGTATAAGAGACAGCTTATGTCCCCATTAAAGTATTGAGCTAATAATAATAACGACGTCAATGGGCGACTGCCCCATTACACGTTTTGAGTTAACTATATATTACATTGTTTTTGTCATTGAATAAAAATGTCAATTTCCATCAAATCCAGTGTTGGTTTTCTTTGCCTCGTCTTGTACTCACCCCTGTGACATGAAACATTCTTTGCAAAATGTAAAAAGATGAATTTGTGTAGCGCGGGAGGGCGTGTGCTTGACGATTTGTCGAGTCGCTATAATTTGTTTTGGTTTAGGGTAATTTAATAGTTTGCATTAGACATGTGCGTTCTCTCTTTCTATTGCGCGTGCACCCAGATTGTTTGTAATTTATTAGTTCTTATGTATATGATTCCATGCTTCTTTTGTTAAATCAAAGTTTTACAACTTTTTATGTAGACCTGTCACGCCAAAGTTGGTCCGGGCTAAAATCGGTCCGGTGGACCGATTTCAGCCGCTAAAATTTGTCCGGAGGACTGATTTTGGCCGGCCAAAATTAGTCCTCCTTGGATAATAATGGTCCGGCCTGGACAAATTTTGGCTTAGCCTAAATCGATCCGCCTACACCTATACGAGTTCGTACACAACCAATTACAGCACAGTGAGTGCTTACCTATCGGTCCGCATAGATTTTGAGGGGAAAATCTTTTGGTGGGAAATTAGAAATTGAACGACCAATGAAAATGAAGGTGATGGGTGAAATCCAATCTTGAGCCTATTTTGCATACATCGCCGCATATGAGGCTGCAGCAGCTGTATGCGAAGGAATTCATTTGATAGCAGAGGCTCGACGTATGGTTCCCGGAACGCCGCCCTCAGCGGCGAGTGCGGAGCACAACTCAGGGTCAAAAGTGGAACGTGAAATTTGGATATGGTTTCGTAGTCAGATTTGCGAGAAAAAATTCAGCTACCCGTATTTCTCGACTGAGACGTCAGTGGGAGCTGTAATTTGTATGGCAAGGAGATTGTGCAACCCTTCATAATGGAATTTACGCCCAGAAACTTTTTAGTTATTAATATTTTGGTTATAATAGAAAATATTCATTTTTTGGTGACGTCACACTCACATTAGTTAGCATGCATACGTCATAAGCTAGATACGTCACCTTTTCCTGGTAAGGCAAACTTTCCCGGCGTGCTTTTTTCATGGATAAACAAACACCACTGCTTTGCACATGGATGCCTTGTCCAAGCCAGGGCTACAAGGGCCGCATTGTTAGCATTGTATAATACTTAAACAAGGTACCTCTGCAAATGAATTATTCTTAGTTGTTTTTTTGTTTTTTTTCTTATTTTAATTCATTTCTTCCAAAAGTGTACTCTTCTATCACATATAATTCCACTGTCTTAGTTAGGTCTAGTCTTATGCCTCATCGTCCCCCGCTACACAGTACATCAGCAGCCCCTCCCCCATACAGTACAGACGTTTGCTAGGTAACAACGTGATTGCACCTTCCTTCCCAGGTGTTCATGTAACATTGACATAATTGTTAGCTAACCAGTTGTGTGTATTTCTTTGTGAAAATGAGTACCGCGTTGTACTCATTTTCACAAAGCATTTGCATCCCCTCTTGGAAAGAGGGATTCGAAATAATTGTCTCCATATCTTCGCTAATTAAATTAATCACCGTAATTTAGCTTACACTTATGAATTTAGGGAGCACTTAAAA
>NW_022706414.1:70077-70446 GCF_011630105.1 Anneissia japonica
TATATACTCCAACATCACTGGCGCATGGTAACAACCAACTGACTGCAGACCATTTCCGGTCACACATTACTCTCCATAACACAACACCCCCTAGTTCCGTCACCTCTGGGTTTGGTTAGTAGAGTACATGAAGTGAAAGAAAGATTGTGCTTTTTTTTTAGTTTCAGGGTGATGTACACCTTACAAGGAAGATATAATTATTTGACATTTTAGTAAGTCGATATCCATTAATTAAGCTGCAGAAAATAAGGAAAAAATAATGATCCAACAGCAGGGAATATCGTTGTATACAGTATATTATTATTCAACACACATTCACCCCACCCCCTCTTTCTACCAAATATATAACAGGCACGGTTTAGAAGGGGG
>NW_022706414.1:71691-77631 GCF_011630105.1 Anneissia japonica
TATAGGGTGATGTATGCAAATTAAGGCTTCAGCTAGGGACATCATTGTGATTGGCTAGATAAGCATATGCGCGTCTGTAAAAGCTTATGAATTGTTCTTTCCGCCAAAACCTATTGCGTATAGTAATATTTACTAAATTTCATATATTTTGAGAATGTAAAGCCTGTATACACTTTTATGTTTTAAGTCCGTATACAAGTCTTAAACTGGCAACATCTGGGGACGGTGGAAGTAGGGTTTCTTATTTGGAAGGTGGACACTTGTCTATCCACCAAAATACATGTTTAAAATTATTAAAACTGAAGTACCTAGAGGTAACACAGAACAGGACATAACTGAAATGACCAAAATGATTTTTATTTCATCAAGTCTTTTATTACTGAACAAAGTATTAAGACTGACTGATTTCTTATGGTATCTCCTATAGCACAAAGGCTGTCTCTTATACACATCTAGATGTGTATAAGAGACAGCCTCTGCTCTCAACAAAAGCCAAATACTGTACTGTACATCATGACCTTTAACTCTTATATAGGGTGATGTATGCAAATTCAGGCTTCAGCGATGACATCACTGTGATTGTTATTGGTGGTTTGAAATCAGCGTAGCGGATCGAATCTACATGTTAAATTTCAAAAACACTTTCACCCACCCTCTCTTTCTACTAAATATTGTATATGAGGCGTGGATTTAGAAAGGGATATGGGTTGGTCTTGTCACTGAAAAAAACCCTCGAAGCCTCTATCAACTAAAGCCAAAAAAAATACTATACTGTACATCATGATCTTGAACTCTTATATATGGTGATGTCTGTAAATTCAGGCTTCAGCGATTGACATTGTGATTGTGATTGGTGGTTTGAAACCACTGCTGTGGCTAGCGCCATAGGAATCTACATGTTACTACATGTTAAATTTCAAAACCCTTTCACGACGTTTACCCACCCACCCTCTCTTTCTACCAAATATAATATGAGGCGTGGAGGCGGTATGAGTTATGAATATGAAATTAAATTTAATGTCAATGTGTGTTTAATTGTTCATAGCAAATACGGTATATTGTAACACAAATACAACTACAGGTAATATATATCCGTACATAGCTAGTCTTTCCTTACTGTTATTCCAATGTTCACTAACCGCGAAGGCTCTATCAACTAAACACAAATACTGTACTGTACATGCCGAATGCCGATCTTAAACTCTTATACTATAGGGTGGTGCAAACTCAGGCCTCAGCGATGGACATCATTGTGATTGGGGGTTTGAAATCACTGTGCTGTGGCTAGCGTAGCGGAATCTACATGTTAAATTTCAAAAACCCTTTCACGACGTTCACCGACCCTCTCTTTCTACCAAATATATGAGGAGTGGATTTAGAAGGGGATATGGTAGTTGGTCCTGTCACAGAAAAAACCCCTCGAAGCCTCTGCTATCAACAAAAGCCAAATACTGTACATCATGATCTTATATCCGATGTTAGTTTTCTTTGCTTCGTCTTAATTGTACTCGCCTCCTGTGACATAAATAGATATTTTCTTAAATAATGAATAAATAGACCTAAATATTTTTATTTAAGCCGACACTGGATTTTCAAAATTATTTGGGTAGGTCGGGTTGGGATAACACACACTTTTTTTTAATAGTGTGTATTACTGATGGTTCTACAGGTATGTCAGCGAACACTATTTGAATATAAATAAAGATACGGTAATTCAGCACTACCACCCTGGAAAAATAACGCTCGCTGTTTAGTTTTAAACGGCATAAAAGAACGAACTCATCCCTAAACTGTGTTAAGAAAGTAGTACATTAAGAAAATCAGAAATGTTACCTATTCTTACACCCGTAATATAATGAAAGCAAGACAATTATACTTGTAAGAGCGAAGTTGAATAGCTACATAGGTGGATAAGATGGATTCTAGCCCGTTACCTTCCGGCCTGTAATCACCCACAATGACATACAGCAATACCCATGGGGATTTTCATTAGGCCTAGGTATATTTGTCTCCATTAAAACACGTATGATTGAAGGATGGATCACAATAAAAACAAATGCCTAAAGTTTAGTTTTGTCATTCCAACACATATAAAAATCATATTATAGGCCTACATAATAACTATTCTGGGTAAATAATGAATAACTGTAAATATATCGTTGTTCTTTTACACTTAAATAAACCATAAACCTTAATTCTATATAGGCTACAATAAATACTTTAATATAGTAGGTATAAATCACATAAACGTCATTTTCTTCTTTTTTTTTCAATAGCATATACGATTCTTTTTTTTTTCTTTAATAAAATTTGCTGAAATAAAAGACTTGCTGAAAATACATGATCATGCCTGCGACAAACCGCAAACATCACTCTAATGACGTAAGAGAGCTTTGGAGTATTAAAAAAAAATGGCATACCGACTCGAGCCCAGCTCCTGTTTCGGCTTTACTTTTAACTTTGTTTTCAGACACGGCGTGGAATTCTGGAACAACGCAACAATGTAAAAGAGTATATCAAACACAAAAAAAAAAGCCGACTTGCAGTGTGTACACTGTTAGGAAGTTTATTAAAATATTTTATTTATTTATTTATTTAAAACCATGTTTTGACTGGGCGACCTTTACAGAGTAAATCTGATGTTGAGGGGCCCACTTAAATACAAAATATAAAAAGTATATACAAATATAGCCAATCTATCAATTAATCATAAAATTTAAAACAGCAAACATTAAAATAATATAGAACTACAGATTTTATGCTGTGAATGTTAAATTATGGCCCTACTAAACTTGTGTGTATTTTTTTTATCTTATCCGACAGCGCAAGGGAAAGACACACTTATACGTACGGGCTTGATTTTCACAGTTTCTTGTAAAAATTACTTATTTTGTAACCGTTAAGTTTATTAACTTACAATTAAAAATTAAATGAGAAAAAATGTCCTAGTTAATTAACAAACTGGTACTTTACCTTATCTGTATTTTTTGCATAGAACCCTAAATTCGTTGGTAATCTGCTTAAGAGTATTTTTCGATCTATTTATTTTTTGTTGTTTTTAGGTTTTTCCAGATAATTTTGTCGACAGTGTATCCTAAATTTTATAATATTACTACCTTCGTAAAATATAACAGCGAAATATCATTTAATTTATTCTACGGAATAGTTGTATTGCGTTTTCATATTTTAATGTTACATGTGAGTTTACAGTTTCTTTTCACTAAAGGAAGTTTGACTTTGACTTAAATGTCACTGTTAAAGTTGATGCATAGTCCTTTACAGTCGAACTTCTTTATGAGGCCACTTCTCTTAGGCGACCACCTCTCTTAAGCGACCACTAATCTTGTCAAGTGTCCGTTTTATTCCCTTTTTAATCACAGCATTTGATAACTCTCGTAAGCGCCGGCCTCTCGTATGCGACTGCGACTACATACTTTGGGCTTAGAATTGTATTTATCTGTGGTATTTTACTTCTGCCAATTCACCACCACTGGGAATTTTTTTTAGTCAACAAAAGTATCTTAGAAGTAACTACAAAAGCCTATTAAAATAGGAAGTATTGAGTTATTACATAATATTATGTTGCTGTATTTATTATTTTACATGAGACTCGATAATGCATTAAGTTTGGCCTCACAGGTTTTAATACCAACCAAGTTCCCTTGACCAAAATAATTGTCGCTACATTGCGTCAAATAAAAAGATATAAAATGCGAAAGAAAGCTATTTTAATGTGAGAGAGCTTTGATGTATAATTGTTGCCCACGCTTCGGCTTTACTTTTGACTTTGATTTCAGACGCGGCGAAAAGGTGCTTGGCAGGGGTGGAATTCTGAAACAACACAACAATGTAAAATGTATTAAACACAAAACAGCCGACTTCACTGTTAGCAAGTTTATTAAAATATATAGGCATTCAGAGTTAATGCGGTGAATGTTGGATTATGGGTGGACTAAAATTGTGCGTAGGCCTATCCGTTTGATTTTATCCTACAGTGCAAGGAAAGAAACACTTCTACGGGCTTGATTTTTAATGATTTGTGTAAAAAAATATAATTCAGGACAGCTAATACAGAACGCACAATATTTATTAGTATAAAAATACAAGAACAGTTAAACACAAAAATAATTTTGTGGTGTTTTTTATTTGTAAAAATATAAGTGCATATTTTGCTTTTACTTACAAATAAGGGGTCAACAATATTAACATTCAACAGTAATAAAATATGTAAAGATAATATAAGATTTATTGGTACTCCCCTTTAAAACAGTAGAACACTCCCACATGGACTGGTTCGACCCATTCAAAACTAAAGCACATACAATTATATAAAAATTGAAATTACTGTATAAATATATAAATCAAAATATTAATATACATCAAATTAACAACACAAATAAATACAATTACAGCAAGGCACGCGTACAGAAACTATTAATAAGGAAGTGGTAATGTCTATGATTGTAAAGTCTCAGGTAGGAGCAGATGAAGACCTACATAGTAGGGCCTAGAATGGATTTCTAGAAGAATCAAGAGGTATGCCTCTGGCAATTTATGGCCGTCCTTCTGCATTTTGTGCGGTAGCAATCTTAGCCTTTAACCGCTTCAATATTGTGGATCATCGAATTATAAATTCTCAAATTTACCCTAGTCCTACAATTTGTATTGGTCAATAACATTCAACGTATATTTTAATAGCTGTGGTACTATCTGTATTTTTAATGGAGTATTGTGCTGGTAGTCTTGTAGTAGTGTAACTTCAATGAAAAACAATGAAAGAATAAATTAAACTCATATAATTTATAATAAAATGTATATACTGGTTACCAGGTACAACAGACAGTATTTTATACAAGCTACTTTTATCAAGGTTTACTCCTAATATCGAATAATTAATTATAAACCTAAAATGTAATGTAAAAATTATGATATGATATGGTATATGATATGATATGATACGATGATATGATTCGATGATATGATATGATATGACATGATATGATATGATATAATGTGATATGATATTATATATGATGTGATATGGTGTGATCTGATGGGATGCGATGTGATGTGTGATAATAATATAAAATAGTATAATATAATAAATACATTACAGTACATAGGGCCTACAAAGCGCTATTTCATGAACAAAAAATAATCTAATATAATAATAATAATATATATAAAATACGTTTGGAATTACCTGAATGGCTTCTTAAAATGAGGTACTGTTAGCTAGACTAGTACTTTGCCGTATATATATCCACCAATTCAGAATGTATAGGCCCATGTATTTTGTTATTTATTTTTTTAATAATTATATTATGTCAAGGCATATTATGGCTTGACATTTGCATCATTTTAAACCTTTTATTTAGTCTTAAGATTATTTATATTTTTTACCAGCATTTATAAAACATGAATAGAAATATACATTACACCTAAAATGGAGTGATAGAGAAAATTCTAGTGAACGGATAGCAGAAGCTCCTTAGAAGTAAATTTGAAGTACATCACATTTAATCAAACAATATCACATCAAACCATACAAAAATATGAGGTTACAACAGTAAAAATAAACGGAATATAATAGTGAAAAATAATGCAACTGGAAATAAAAAATAAATAAAAAAAATAAATTTCCAAGTCAATTAGCAGAGGGGTAAATGATACCTTCCATGTATTATTTTGCATAAAACCCAAGATTGGCTGCTAATCAATTTAAAATTATTTGTAGTGAAATGACTGTATATCAGATGGTTCAGATGGTTGTGTTTTTTTTTTGTTTTTGTTTTTTTTTTCTCTTTCTGTTTTTTTTTTTTTTTTGACCTTTTTCTTTTATTAGTTTTATTAAGTTTGGGCCTTACAGGGTGTAATATCTACCACATTCCCTTTACCTAAGTGTGGTCGCTACGAGAGTCTTAACTGTATATATATATA